>NW_020448886.1:1215833-1291334 GCF_003343035.1 Apteryx rowi | reverse complement strand
AGAGTGTTGCCAGCAGGTGGAGGGAGGTGATTCTCCCCCTCTCCTCAGCCCTGGTGAGGCCACATCTGGAGTACTGCGTCCAGTTCTGGGCTCCCCAGTACAAGAGGGATGTGGCACTACTGGAACAAGTCCAGCGAAGGGCTACAAAGATGATTAGGGGACTGGAACATCTCTCTTATGAGGAAAGACTGAGAGAGCTGGGCCTCTTTAGCCTGGAGAAGAGAAGGCTGAGAGGGGATCTTATCAATGTGTACAAGTATCTGAAGGGAGGGTGTCGAGAGGATGAGACCAGACTCTTTTCAGTGGTGCCGAGCGACAGGACGTGAGGCAACAGGCACAAACTGAAACACAGGAAGTTCCATCTGAACATGAGGAAAAACTTCTTCACTGTGAGGGTGACAGAGCACTGGCACAGGTTGCCCAGAGAGGTGGTGGAGTCTCCTTCTCTGGAGATATTCAAAACCTGCCTGGATGCAATCCTGTGCAACGTGCTCTAGGTGACCCTGCTTGAGCAGGGGGGTTGGACTAGATGATCTCCAGAGGTCCCTTCTGACTTCAACCTTTCTGTGGTTCTGTGATTCTGTGAAAGTCACTGGGTAATCAAAGAAGGAAATTGGTTTCTTTGACATGACTTGCTCTTGAGAAATTGGTGTTAGCTGTTTCTTATCAATTTGTTATCCTCTAAATGTTTAAATTTGATTATTTAATTACTTGTTTCAGTAGCTTTCTGGATATCAAAGTGAGTTTGACATGTTTAGTTGACCTTTCTTTGCTCCTGGCAGACCTCACCATCTGCCATGAAGTCTCAAAACCATATGCTAATTATTCAGAAATTGTTTCAAGTAAATTCCTTAAATACTGAAGAGGGTAAATTTAATCTGTTGTCACCAATCTGAGTACCTCTTACCTATCTCTTACTTATGTTCTTTCACCTGTTCTTTTCCTATTCTGGCCTGATTTCTAAACCCTTAATAGTTTCATTTTATTGAGCATCTTGTCACAACTGACCTTTTGTACGAAAATTAAAACAAAAATAAAAGCACTGGACATTTCATCTTCCCTGTGTCATTGTTAGATTTTCCTCTCCCCCTGTAAGTTATGGTCTACACTTTCTTTGTATTCCTTCTAATATGCCTGTCAAACAATTTTTCATGTCACCTTTTATGTCCTTTGCTACTTTCATTTTGAATATTAGCCAGAGAGAGTTCTGAAAAGACAGATAAAGGGCTCATAGGGGCCACCTCTCAAAGGTGGATGTAAATCAGATAATATGTATCTTGAAAACATAGCTATGCCTGAGTGATGTCTACACTTTGCTTGGGCCTAAAGGTGACCTTCGCAAATCTATTCTCAACATCAAACCCTGTTTTTGAAGTTAGGCACGTGAGTCAGATCAGTCCTTCACTGTTCACGGAATGGGCAGGTCCTGCCTAGTCAAAGACCTTAAATCTGAGGTCAGATACCTGGGCTTTACTCCCTCTTCTAAGTCGAACTGAGAGCTTCCACCTGCAAAGCCCGTGCCTATGTGGTGCTATGCAATAAATTATACTGAGCTGCAGCTCTTCAAATGCTGTCTGCTCAAGCTATTTCACTTCTGGCAGAACGTTTAATAACTTACTGGAGTAGAGAGAGACAGTGAGAATAGTATGGAGGCTCAAACACTCCCTGTGGAGAATCTATCCCTAGTCACTGCTCCAATTAATATTTGATTATTTAGCCCAAAGTACAAGGACTTTAGAAGAGGCAGATACCCTCTTCAGAATACCCTAGAAGACTAATACTTATAAATTAAGAGTAGGCTCCCAGGGCTGATATCAAGATTTCAGGCAAGATGAGATGAGAGTCTGAACCATGGGGAAAGAGAGCAGTGTCTCCTGCTCACTGCTGTGGCAGGGTCTGACCGTACCTACCAGTGAGCAGTCCTCGTTCATGGCTTCTGCTCAGCTTGGTAGTCTTGTGTACAATTAGCAGCAGAAATGCAGGCACTGTTGGATATTTGGATTTGAAGAGACTTCAGGACCCTGCCATTGCAAAAGCCCTTGAAATCCAAATGCTGGATTCAGCAAGGTTCCCCTTATGAATCTGTTCCTCAAACGTGCAAGAAAGTGGAATGGACATGATATATCACTAATTGTTCAAAGGAGACAGGAGCTACTTAATTTACCTGTGAAAAAAGGACTTACTTTCCAAAGTTCAATTAGAGACTTTTCAAAATTTTACTTCAAATTCTACCCTGGTTCTTTTTTTGCTTCACATATGGCAACCATGTGGTTTAAGCTATGGCTTTACTTTACTTGGTTTCTTTCTCTTTAGGCCACCTGTCCTAAAGGAATTTTGCTAAAATGAAAATAAAGGAAATAGTCTCAGTGCAAAGCTACATCTAAAAAGGCTTTTCTCTTCACTTTGTGTTTTTCCACTTCAGAATGCACATCATTATTGAACTAATTATTTGGGAGCATATTGGAAGCTCTTTAAACAGCTGAGTAGAAACTTAAAGGTAATCCACCTAAAATGTAATGGAACAGTAATTTTGTCCATTTTATTTCTGAGGAGTTTCCATATTTATCCATGTTTTGCTGGATTCACAGAACCTTGATGAAGTGCTTCCAAGAAGCAAGCAAGAGCATCTAAATTATTTAAGGGAACATTCACAGCATTATAATGACTACTGACCCATCTCAAGAATAAAGGTCAGCAACACTATTAGGATCCTTGCGCTTTGCCATGTTGATATTTCCAATTCTTCTAGCTTATTTCCCTCTTATTTTTACAAAAGGTAATAGAATTTGACCTTGGATTTATAAATGACCTATGGTCCTAATTGCACTGCAGGTAGCAGTTAGTTAAAAAAAAAAACAAAAAAGATGAGACTTTTTTTTTGTTTTAGCTTTAATTGGCATTGCCTCAGCTAATCACAATTAAGTAATGAGAATATGCAAAATTATATATTCAGCTGTAACTATACTATGCATCAGAAACTGTTTACTGGATTTGTGGCCAAAAAATAAATTATATTCATATAACAAAATGGTACTCACTACTCAACTCTCCCTGGAAAAGAGTTCATGTACAGCACTTCTGTGTACTGACTAAAAAAGGACTCAGAGGTAAGAGGCAGGGTTCTCTTCACAGTTTTTCTACTGCCTCATGCTGACAAGTATTTCAACCTTCCTGTCCTTTGGTTTTCTAGCTGTATCAACACCTCTCTTCTTGGAGATTCTTGGGATTCTAAAGAAATTTCTCAGTATTATTAGAATTAGAATTAATATTTTTTGTAATGCAGGTGCAAGAAAGAAATCCAGAGAAAAGAAAGGTATATATCTGAGATTTATGAACTTGTGAATCTGGAAATACTTCAAAGACAGGCATTATTGAGAAGGATGGCATGGTTCAAACAGACTGAGAAATTAGAAACGAAGATGCAGCACTGTCCAAGCCTAGCTCAAAATGCTGTGGCTTCATTCCACATAAGCAGGCCACCATTATTAACCATTCACTACTGAATATTGTACCAGCAACAAATACTAATGTACATATCTGGTCAGTGCAGAAGGACTTGTATGCCTCAGCCCAATTTTTCAATCATGTAAAAGGGCTCTAGATGACTTGACCATGAGACAGATTTATGCGAAGCAGCTTATACAACCCATATGTATACTGTGACACTGTGGTGGACCCTGTATGAGTGTGGTTGTAAAGAAGTATGATATACCATCTGCTGAAAGCTGACTAGTATATTGATTATCATTCTGCTCAAAGAAAGAAAGAAAAGTGCTTGCATTGCCTTAAGGTAACTCACACTAGACTGTGGGAATACTGCATATTGTCCATGACAGGTCTAGCCATATCAAAGTCAGCTGAGGTTAACTGTTTCTCAGACTGAGAACTATCTGTAACTGAGATAGCCACCTATTAAAAGAGTGGAATCACCCAAGCATGATCCCTGGACCTCATGATATTATACTAATAGATAAAGAAAACCTCAAATCCCACATCAGTACCTGATACAGAGAATTATGTAACCTTCTTCACTAGTTGCTTTCCTAGCTAGTTGAATTTTCCAGCTACTTTTTATAAAAACAATCCTCTCCTCTATATTATCGCACTCCCTTTGTCTTGAAAGAAATATTCACACACATACGCATACCTAAAGGTCGCTCAGAAGGCTGGAATGAGTTTAGACCTGCTTGTCCAAATGCCCACAAGGCAGTAGGAAGGGGCTGAAGGACATAAGCTAAAGGCTTCTAGGCCCTGCAGAAAACTTTTGATATAGAAAATGAATGCTGTAGTACTTCCAATGAATGTGGTAGTACTTTTTTTCTGAGACATTTTCTGATTTACAGGAAATTTCTACTATTTTGATTTCTTTTCCACATAAGAGTAAGCCAAACTTCCATATACAAAAGTTCCACATGTTCAATAAATACCAAATTTCCACCAGCTCTAATCACTGTTTATTTGGTCATCTCTGCTTTTCCACTGATGTGGCCTACAGCCACACCAGCTGATATCAGGGCAAACCCCCCATATAGACAGCAGTCCCAGCATGTGGAGATCAAAAGAGTGAGTTGTGACTTATTTAAGATACTGTCTTCTTGAAACATCCCTTGAAGATGTAGTACCAAGAGAAATTGGCCATTGCAAAAATAACTGTCTGAAAGGGTCTCGCAGGTAGCCAAGAAAGACAGAGCTTTGTGAATGTGCCTCAGAATACAGCTTAAATGAAAAGTCTCATTTCATGACAAACCAATGTCTTTTGTACAGAAGGAAGAATTACTGGTCTCCTAGAATTTAAGATTGTGCTATATGGTCAGCTACTAAACAGAAGTGCTATTAAGGTGACTTGCAGAATTTAAAGCCAAAAGGTCACTTCTAATCAAACAATCTGTCCTCTTCTGTCTGCCATCACAGAGTCTGGAGATAGGAGCTTGCCCTTTAATAGAAGTAACACTTACAATCCACTTCTCCATGGAAAAGCTCAGAAAATAGCATGGCTCTTTCATTCTCTGTATCCATCTAAACGTGGATAGTCTAAAGTATGAGTTTTGCTGGAAATAAATTAAAATGTTGTGGTAGGGTGCATTTTTGTTATTATTCTAGTCATTTGAATTGAAGCTGGATGAGCAAAATATCCTTTTACTTCAAAAAAAGTGTGTGGGGGGACAACTGTTGGCATCTTTGAGCAAATGACAGATGTGAATATCTAATAACATGTTCATAACAAGGTGAAAGAATTAAACATATATTCACAGACAGAACCTCCAGGAATCCTAATCTAACAAGATATAGTTATATTTCAGCATGAGCAGCAAGGGAAAACTGACATCACAGAAATGAACATTAGCACTCCTTTTCATTCTGTTCTTTTTATCAAATACAGCTTCAAAAGAAGTGGGTTACTGTTTACTGACTATTAAACTACAGGGTTACTATTTACTGACTATTAAACTGCAGAGAGAGCAACAGTTTTGTTAAATAGGTCTATCATTGAAAAACTAGAAAAAAAGGAATTTTCTAGGTGCATTTTCAATATATATGGGTAAAATAATGTATTTGAATCAACTATATATGGGTTTCCTCAAGAAGTAGCAAGGCAATGTTTGTTGCAGGTCTTTTTAAAATGCTAATCACTGGTTCATGCCAATAAGCTGCTGGGTACTCTGGCATGAAACCAGGGCATCATGTCCTTAAAATTAAATGATGTGTAAGTGCTTTACTGGATCAGGGCCGGTGATACCTTGGAAGATTAAATCCACTGAGCTTTTAATGCTGCAAATAGAATTTACAGATAACATAAATTAGATATACTCAAGAGTATCTTAATTTGCTCATTGTACTTGGGAACTCATCCAAGTGTTTTCCTTTCTATTTATAATGAGTAGATTTTTCTCTGAAGGCCATGATATTTGTTCCTTTAAATTTCACCTGTCCTGCAGGGGAGCCAACTGCCTGATGGGATGAATGTTTAAAAAAAAAAAAAAAAAAAAGAATCCCCAAAACTAACAGTACCTGTAAAAAGATATATTCTCTTTCAGTAGCAGTGGTGACATTTTTAGACTCCAGGAACATCTGCCCTGGATAAAATATTTTTGGGCTCACTTAGCTGTTTTTGCTTTTCTCACAGTTACAGAGCTACTTATGTGCAGGGGAAATTGTATTAATATTTCTTCAAAAATTAATCTAAAAACTGTAACTTGAAAAACGATGTCCAGAAGCAATGATTCTCTTGTTTTCCCATTTCTTTGGCTTCCTGTCCCTCATGTGTGTTTCAATTTTGCTTCTGTTCCCAGCCAGCCTCCGAGCTGCTTGCACACTTTGTACAAATAACACACCAAATTTTTTTTCTGAATTAATATTTATATATTTAATGACCTGGTTTCAGAAGGAGCAATAGGTTGCTGCTATATACCCCAGAAATGAATATGATTCATGGTAGGGAATTTGGAAAGCATTTTGAAATAAGCAGGGAAGTTCATGTAAAATCATGGATTATCCTTGAAAAAGATATTCTAGCGGGTCATTCAGACTGGAGGGTTTGAACACTTGGGTGACACTTTCATCACCCAGGTGTGGAAGAGGAATGAATGACTTTTGCACATTCACTATAAATTTTATAAATTTAAAAATCCAGGTTGCTTTTTCATTCGAAAATTCCAAAAGGCTGCTGATGTTTGCAAAAGATTATTTCCCCCACAATTTAATGAATATTGTGGCTATTCTTTAAAAAAAAAAATCAATACATTCAGAAACAGACTATTGAGAACTATTCTTCAGACTCTGTTGGAGGCCTGCCACCAGTGATGAATTTAATGTAGTGCTCTTCCTTTTTCTAGGCTCCAGCAGCCTTCCCAGAGCAGCCTTACAGGTCATGTCTCAGAGAGCAGTCAGCTCATGTTTCATAGACTTCCTATCCCCCAAAGCTCTTACTGATTTTCTCTTCTTTCTCAGCCACCTCTCCCCATACCCAGTGTCACAAGACTAGGACTCTTTTCCCTTTCCCAGCTTTTCTCCCCTTTGTACACACCTGAGTAGAGTGGTGGGGAACAGCTGGGAGCACAGAGGAGACAGGTCCTCTTCTCTGCTCCCTCATGGTTTGCTTCCTGAAGCCTGTGGCAGGAGGAAGCATTATCAATAAGCATCTTCTGATTATATGTAATAAATGAGTACATATGTGAACATCTGTTTGGATAATTGGGGTGCGACCATGCTCTACAGCTATAGTTCTAATGCCTGTAGAAGCCAACTTGAGTTTCCCATCACAAGTAAATTAATCAAGAGCAGATAGTCCATATGAAAATGTTATCCCTGCCATGCAGCCAGGAGCCGTGCTGTCTGCAATATGGTGATCAGTGGAACAGGTTCTGCTGCTGCAAATTAAGACTGCCTGAAGGCAGCTATATTTCTTGTAAAAAACTTTTTCATGTCTTCATGTAAAATGATAAAGAGAAACTATAGGCTTGCTATTGGTTTTACTTAAGTTTAATACAAGCAGTTTTGTAGCCTCTTTTGGACACTTACCTCTTCTTTATGTGTACAGGATAAATACTTCATCCTTAATGCCACAATTATCATTCAAAGGAAATTAAAATCTGAGGTCCACTAAGCAAAAGTAAGGGCTAAAGAAGCAGCTGAGATATGTAAAAGTCTGGTATTGAAATGGCAATGAAATGTTTTTTCTTTGAATGAAAATCTTATAATCAAAATTTAGCCAGCTACAATATAGGTGTTTCAATTAATCCAGTTGTCTAGACTCTCTTTCTAGTTGAGAGAGAGAGATGCCACCAGAAGATTCAGCTGACTTTTCTTAGACACCTACCCTAGAGAGCACAGCTTCAGCCTTCTGAAATGGCTTCTTCCATGCTCAAAGGATGGAGACCAGCAAGAGAATGTTTCAGCTAAGGTGGTTAACATTAAGATGGCTAAAAGTTTAGGCTGCTTTAAAATAGTGCATCAAGATATCACAAAAAGAAAAGAAATATCAGCTGGTTAAACCTGGTGACAGATGCCATCAACCCAAAGTCCCCCATGGGTAGGGGCAGGTGTACAGAGTGGTCAAGCTGTGCAGGACCTGGCCCGTAGATATGAAAGCGCACTGTAGTGTTCTGGAAGCAAAACTTAGCAGCACTATGGCTACTGTTATTGTCTTCTCCATTTTTTGGCTACAAGTACTCTCTCGGAGATTCCTTAGCAATATAGAGCTTGTTACTGTGTCTTTACAGTTCCCTTTCTGCAACTCCTTCAGGGCATTTTGTAGTTTAAGACAGGTAGGAGAAGCAACTGACAGTGAACAAACTATGGCAATTTTCAGGAAGCCTATAGCTCCTTAAGAGAATATTGTCAGTTGGTTCAAATTACAGAAATCTTCATGCTATTCTAGCCTGTGTCTGTATTTATCAGAGTTATGAGAAAAAATATCAAGGGTATTTTCTCTTATGTTCAGTAAAAGGAAAAGAAAATTTCTCCCAATAGGTTAGCTTAAAAGAAAAAGAAAAAAAAACTTTCTCATGAATTTTGTTCATATGAGCAAGACAACAAAATCTGAAGTACTGGCATTAGAATCTTTCTGATCTGTTCTCTGGGGCTGCAGAGGAAGAGAACAGAGAGACAATCTACAAACTCACACCATGGTCTCATCTTGTTCTGAACACTACCCAATCAATTCCAATTCATAAAGGCATTTAAACAGAAGGAAGGAGAAATTCATTACTGATTGATCAATGTTTCATCCCAAGTTACATCCTCTCAGAAATATTTTTTCAACCCATAATGAGCCCGCTAAATGGCATTAAAAAAAAAAAAGTTTGAAAGATTTTTTCATCCTGTCATCTGATTTCATAGTACTACTCTAACATTCACCCTGCAATTTATTTAATCCTAAGCATAAATTATGTACCTGCTAGCCAAAGAGCTCTTAATAAGTGGAAGTGACACAAGGACAGAAAGACTGAGACTGGCTGACCAGTTCTTCTCTCCACAAAACCCATAGCTCTAATTTTAAGTCATATCATATTAATTTGCTTTTCTTTCACAAAATATTTTTAGTCCTAGCCTCTTCAGATTGATGTGTATAGATATAAAACAAGGCAGGTGCATGAACTCCCTCCTTTTTATTTCTCAGTGCTATATTTGAATATTCTGCCAGTGGAGAAAGTATCAGCCAGCAATGAGATTTCAATGAAGGATTTTGCGGTACCTCTTTAGAAAGATGCTTGTATGATTAATAACGGTTGTTGAAAGTACAGGATATGAATCAGCCTCTATGTCCTGGTGATTGGCTCTGTGAAAAGAAGAAAGATTCATCATATTAGGGAAAAAAAATGTATTTATGAAAAATTACTAAAGATGATTTAAAGCAGTCTCCTTGCTGACTTACTTGGTTAGGTAATCACTATAGCTATAGTCTAAGGAAAAGAAGATTTCTGTTTGGAAATATGAATTGATACCTCAGAATGTGACTCCTGAACAGGTCACTTCTGCTTCCTATGCACTGGGCAATTTAACTGCTCAATGAAAGGCATAATTGCTGTGAATGGAATGGCCCTAGCATAAAAAGAAAAAGAAAACTTCATTGCACAAATGTGAAAACTGGTGCAAATGCAGATCTACCTGAAGAAATAGATGCTGTCTTTGAATTATCTTGGATCAGTAATGGACCTCTGACTATACACTGCAAAACAGGCACTCCTGGACATTCTTTGATACAGCAATTTGTGCCTGCTTTCCCTTTGATGATAGGACTTATGTAAACAAAAGTAGGGATGAACATATTCAATTAACCTCCTGAAATATGGTGTCATTGTTTCTTTCTCCTAACTTTTTATCCATGGACATTTTCCGAGTCATTTTTAGTTACTGCCTCCTGTGGGCTTGTGTAGCAGACATGCTGACTCTTTAATTAAAATTGCATGCCAGGAAGTAAGTAACTGCCAGATGAATGCTTGCCTCCTACTGTTGCATTCTGTCAGCTCAGGGATGGTTTGCTTTTTCCTCCCTCTCCCTAATCCTTTAATTTTTCTTTTTTTTTTTTAAGGGAAATGTCAGTTGCTGTTTCTGAAAGTAAATTTGGGAAACTCTGTAAAATGCACTTAATCTGGTGATTAAATCTAGAAAAATGTCATGATTTTTTATATAAAAGAAAAATATTCCAGATATTTTAGAAAAAATATTTCAGATATTTCTCTGCTATCCTGGAAGCGATGTCCTGTGCAGTGAGGAAGGACAAGTGTGGACATGCCTGCCTGAAGTTTCTCAGGCTTTGAGAAGAGGTGGAGGATGGTGTTCGTGCAGCTCGATGAGGACCAGCCCAGTGCTGCCTTCAGGAGCGGGCTGCGAGGCCCTTCAGGCAGTGAGCCTGTAAGTGTAGATCCTAAGTTCATCTTCAAGAGCACATAGATCAGAACTATGCCTCTCTGCAAAAAAAGCACGTTTCTACACTTATTGTGCCTCTGAGGGCTACTGGAGAGGCAGTGGTGGCTGGGAGATGGGCAGGAGGCTGGGTGCACCTTGCTAGAGATTGCTGCTTCTCAGGGCTGTAGACATGCACAGGGCTTCACCTAGGATTTTTCTCTTTGAGAAAACAATCACACTACCTTTGCCCTGAACCCAGGATGAGATGGAGCATCAGAAGCCATTTCTAGAGCAGGAAGATTGAAGATATAGTCATCAGGGCCAGAATTAGACTCTTTGAGGCTTTGGATAAAGGCTAAGACATAGACTTTGTTCTCTGCCTATCCCAACATTTGCTGATTTTCACCATTGCCTCCTGTGACCTCAAGCTCTGGCAGTTGCCCTTGTTTCTTATAGAAAAATGAGTAAGAATAGAAAATTTTTCCAAAAGGGAGGGAAATAAAAGGAGTATGGCAAAAGTTCCTTTTGTCCTTCTAGTTCTACCTTGGCTCATCATTGCCAAAATAAACTCATTTTCTGTTCCAAAGCTTTCCAGATATCTATGAGGGTTTCAAACAAGCTGGTTCATTTGCCCTGATATTTTGAATCAATCTCTGTGTTGGCTGCCTGAGAGTCTGAAATTTCATCTTAGCTTATTGAAACAATACAATCCCGCTCAGTTCAAGATTCAATGTATATACAAAGGTGCTTAGCACTTGTGCTCCTCATCTTCCACTATTTCTTCAGATTCATCTTGCATTATGAGCAGAAGAAGATGCATTGGCATCATAGCCCTCACTAGCAAAAAATTCAAAATAAGAATTTGTTTAAAAGTACATTTGTAATGGCTTGTACAACTCTGCATTCATAATTGTTGCCAAGCACCACTGAAGTCAAAAAGACCAAACAATGAGAACTGCCTACTTCCAGGTAATTCTGCTGTACCAGCTCCTGTGGTCAGGCAGCTGGAGTCCTTGTCACTCTGCAGTTTACCTGCATGCCACACTCCACAACATCCAGCGGGAAAGAAAGTGCTTAGAGGCTGTAATAGTTGGCTGCTTCAGCACTTCATGTTTCAGGATACTTTTTTTTTTTTTTACAATCACTTTTGTTTCTTCACTTATGGAATAAAATATTGACACCAAGAAACTCAAAAGTTCCCATTGGCTTTCACCATGCTAGGATGTCAACTTAATATTGATAACGCGTAAGCAAAGCAAAGCTTGCAGAGACAAGTAACATCTTTTATTACAGTAACTGATATAGTTGGAAAAAACGGACTATCTTTTGGGTGGGCAAGCATTGTAGCTCAGATTGCATTATGTTAAATATTCGTCTGAAGTTAAAATATACTTGAACGTAAGTTAAACACAGCAGGACAATTATTTTAACTAATCCCCAAATTAATCACATTTTTGAGAAATAATTTCAAAAATACCACTAATAATACAAACTCATTTAGGGCTTTTATTTTTAGGTTGAAACTGATAAAGCACAAAGCTCAACTGTAACCAAAACACTGGAAAGGAAAATAAATAAAACAAAGACTAAAAATAACCTTATGATTTGCTCTAGGTTATTTTCTCTGCCTAAGCCATTACACTGCAACTTGAAAACCAGCTGAGAATAGATCCTCATGTATATGACATAGCAATGATCTCTCTTGTTCCAATTTGTATTTTAGTTCTGATTTTCTGTGTTTACTGCAAGCAGGTAGAAGCAAAGATCATGAGTTCATATGTTTGACTAGATCCAAACCTTCTTGTATTTAAATTCAAGTGAGGAAAAAATGGGCAAAGGAAAGCATGGATAAATTAATGAACTCATTTAAAACAAAACTTTTAAGAACTAGTCTTGATTGCTAAGCAACAAAAACTCAAAAACTCAAAATTCATATAAGCCAGGAAATAAATAGCAAAGGAATTCTTCAAACATTCTTTTGTTTTGGGACTTTTCCAGGTTGCTTACAGTTTTTGCTCTTCTACAATTGTAAGTAGATAAGAGGGAGGAAATTGCCCAGACTACTGAACTAAGGCAGGCATTGCTCCCCTGTGGAATACTGTCAAGCAATATTTGTGTTCTAGAGGAATTCTTTTTCCCTGAATGATACTCACCCTGAAATGAGATCTGGGTCTGAATGTACCAAACCAATTTTAGGATAAGGGCCTATGTTTGCAAGGTTTATGTCACCTACTCATCGCTGCAAAGACATTGCATACTGCCCTCTTTTTGACTGTTTAGAGTCAATTGATGATAAGAGTCTTCAGATAATATATTTCCTGTCATTTTTTCTCCTTTCTCCCTGGCATGGGTAATCATGGATATTGCTTAAACACTTTGTTATTTCTGCCCTTGAAAATGTCCTACTGCATGTGCAAAGTTAAATCCTGTCTATCTCATCTTCTATCTCTAGCTTCATTTTTAAAGCCTTTATCACTATTGCTTGCTAACTTCCTTCAAACTTCCCACAGAGTAGTATATAAGGGATCAAGTTCACTTCTTTCTAAGCGTCAAGCTGTTAGATACCCTAAGACTGTAGAGTCAGGTACAAGCATCAGGTTATGAAAAACAAATCTAGACTTGTCCTAGATTTTCATGAGACCATCATGCAATCCACAGATATCAATACCTCAAATGCATATTACTTCCCAAGTTATTTTTGCCTATAAAAATCTCAGAAAACTTGACACTTTATAAGATGAACTGTCTCCTTGCCTATCTAATGAACTTTAGCTGGACAGTTGAGGCGTATCCTTTATTTATTTACTCCTTTAAGTATGTTGTGTGTATCTGCCTACTTAAGTATGGTAGAAACAACAACCTGAAGTTATAAAAATAATGATTTTGTGTCTGACTGATTGCAAGATCCTTGATCTCTCCATGTTTTTGCTCTGAGATTCCATTTCTGCATCTAGTGAGGTTTTTTAGTAGTATTTTCTACTTTCTCTCTTTCATTAGCAGACAGTAATCCTTGCAGGATACATTGGCATCACATAAACAGTTGGTGTCCATTAGTATCACATGGCCTTTGTTTGGACCTTCAAAGACAAGGAAGTAGAATACAGCTTTCTTATTAACTCCAGCTCAGAATAGGATGTCTCATACCTGCTTATACGAAAACAAAGTACTCAGTTAAACTGTCTTGATATTTTGGGGATGATATGCTTAGTTCTCTGGAAATTGAAACACTGAAGAGGAATGGTTTTGAAATTTTTAGATCCAATTTCTTATTTTAAAAAGATAAATTCCAGTTTTCCAGTTTTAAATTATATTTAGCTTCATAATTTACCTACACATACACACACACACACATGATACAATCTAACAGCAGTAAAAGAGATGCTAAAAATGAACCAATATCTAAAAGCCATCCTGAGCCAATCATCATTTTGTCAAAAACTTTGAAGATATCAACTATTTATCCTGAACTTGGAAAGGAAATTCTTTTGAGATCACAAAGACACTTTTGGGAAAAACTGCTTACTTTCTGACAAAGTTAAAACAAAAGCTTGACAGCAGTTTTTCTCAAAAATAAACTTAAGGACTTAGGCTAAGAACAGGAAGAACAGGAAGAAAACAGGCTAAGAACAGGAATGCAGAGATATCCCTAATACCATGTCAGCCCAAGACTTTAATTGTTCCAAGTTTAAAAGTTTGTACTCTGGTGGATATAATAACAGCTTGCGTAACTGTTTAAAAGGGATAGAGTTAATTTTACTAATTTTTGATGTTTTTAATTTAGATGTCTAAATCTTAGTTGACCCTATGCTCCATTTCTAATCAAGAGGTAAAAACAGGCACTTCCTGTTGATGGTTTATCAGACCTATACTAGAGGTGTATCTTAGAATAAACTGGATTGTCCTGTTTGCATGTTTATCCACACAGGTGGTTATAGAGACATCTGCATAGATAGGCAGCACAGAAGGCAGCCTAGGACTTCTAGCTTAGACTTAGAGGCCTAAGTTTTGGGCATCCAAATAAAAACAGATGATTTCTCAAGCTTATTTGTTTTATTTTGAGAATATATATGGCCAAGATGGTGACCTCATGTCTCAGATTGTCATGCTAGTTCAGAATGTCTTTACCTCGTGTACATGCTTTACCTGTCATACCAAGTAAACATAGCAGTGGTTACTGCCTACTCGACTCTGGAGAAATTAGTAGCTCTTCCTGTAGCTCTAGATATGCTTAAGCACAAATGCAAGAGTTTTTTAGAACTCCAACATAAGCAAACTGAAATTACCCCAGGATTATGGATGCTGTCATAATAGTTTTGAAGCTATTGCTTCACTTCATAATTCTGCTCTTTTTAGAAAAAAATAAAAATCAAATTGATTCTAAATGCCAAGATCTGAAATAAAGAACAAGCGAGTTACAATATTGGTCCATTTTACATAAATATTTTTAGTGTGAGAATTTCAGAGCAGAACTAAATTGGCTAAATACGCCTCCTTACTGAAACTTACAGTTAAAAACAAGCACTCATATGAAACAGGAGAAAAATTGGCCATATCCTGATTTTGTTAATAAGGTAAATAGAAGCATCAAAGCTGACAGCTGAAAAGGAATTAGGTAGTAGACACTGCAGCAAACAACAGAAACATCATGAAATGAATCTTCCATTTGCTCTGAAAAGCTCTATGAAACTAGTCAATGCACAGAAAAATGACAGCACTGATGGACTGGGTGAAGCAGGTTGTATCTGTCACTGAATACTCCAGCCATAAAACTTTGTACATTTGTGAGCTATAAGGAGACATAACTAAAGAGAAATTCCAGGTAGCTAAAAATTCATGCAAAAATAAGTCACCAGGGCTGAAAGGCTTCCTGTAAAAAATTTTGTTAGGAAATGATCAGTGCTATAGCTGAGATGTTTTGCTTTGTGCTGTCAAAACAAAACAAAACAAAACTCCCCCCCCCCGAAACTGGTAAATAAAACGTGGATCTCCTTATTCTGTTAACCAACGAAAGATGCATAGAAATGCTTATTGGTCAATACTTTCAAATAAAAATGAAAAAAAATGTATTTAAAATATTTCCAATTGAAACATCCCAACTAAATTGAGCTTGTGGGTTAACATGGTTTTGGAAATTTCTTTTTTCTCCTCTGCTCTTTCCATGGCACACACAAAACTTTTGAGATTTTATGTCTTTTATACGTTTAAGAAGTCTTAAATTTATTATAGAGCTGAAGAATTTTTCTGTGGGTTTGCACTGGGTAGTATGAAGGGAAGAATGATAGGAGGAGAGTCATAACTCTGAGAATTTTATAGATAAAGCATCTATTTCTTGATTGCTTGCAGTTGTGGACTCATTGGTCTAAGCGATTTTTTCCAGACCTGTGTTTCTAAGTAGGAACTATACCTTGTTGCCCCTTCTCTACCTGCCTCCTATATACACGCATACACACACACACAAATACACACACATATGCATACACATTCTGGTGCTGAAGTGAACCCAGCTCATTTCTAAAGTATAGTAACTAGCTTAAATTTATTTACCTTTTTAAGGAAAAGCTGCTCTTACATGGAAACAGACTAGAGAGTTAATTTTTCAAACAAGCTCCTTCTTGTCCATTGTGACATCCTCCTAAGAGGGTGATTCCCAACTCAGGCACAATTCAAAGTCTAGCTCTGCAGAGTTAGTCTCAGAATTTAAATAGTTTTTTTATGGAACTGCATGGGATGCAACTTATTCATATTCTTATGAACAATTTATTTTTTCAATATTCCATTTTGAAATTTTGCATTAGCCACCTATGTTCCTCAACAAAAGAGGAATTTGTTTTCAAGAACTGTTGCCAGAACTCCAGGCATCATACAAAAGCAAGGAAAGTCTCCTAGAAAGGGATAGAAAAGGTCTGCTGTCCAGCAACAATGTGGCCTCTATGCTCGAAGTGGGCACAGTGGATTGAATATCTGATGTACACTGGGAAATATCTGTTCACAAACCTGATAAAGAAGAGGCACTGAGGGATATTTTCATGTCTCACAGAAAACAAACACTTTATTTACAGAAATTTAACTCCTTTATTTACAGAAGACTTAAACAGTTTACTATTTTATTACATTCACTGCTTCAGAGCTTTCTTCTTTTGGTATAAATGAAGATTCACATATGCATCTGTACAAAGGAAAGCTCCCCTCTGATCACATGCCTCTTCTAAAATCTGATTTTGTTTGCCAGCTGACTACTGGACAGCTCAAACAGAGGCCAAAGAGGGACAGACAGGGTAATTTAATCATTTGCCTGTCAGAATAGAAAATAAGTTTTCAGCTCTATAGTCATTAACATTGCAAAGACAATGTGAAAGGCATATTTAATTTTAAAAAAGAATTCTGTTTCTTCCCAGATACAGAATCCAGATGTTTCAAACTGGCACTGAAAGAAGAGGAGAGTGCATTGAATATAACCCAAAGGGGTTGGCACACCTGATCTCTACTTAAAAGCTAAGTGTGAGAAAAATGTTTCAAATTCTATTTCATCTCTGAATTATTAATTAGTCCTTGTGAGATTCTGACAAAGCAGTAACAAAACTGCAGAAGTTAAGGATAAGGTACAAAAAACCTGTAGTGGTTAAAACAGCTGTTAGGCATAACTTAGTACTTAAGATCAAATGATCCAAAGCAAGCCACAAGCTACTATCCACTCAATGTAAAATTCAGCAGGTACTTATATTTTGACTCTGAAAATTCTCTTGCCCTTGGCAGCTAGCCTCATGAAAACACCCCCACTGTTGACTGCACCAATTCCTTCACAAGGCACAACAGGCTCAGTTGCTATCTCTTGGACTCACAGCAAATGGAGACATGGCAGTGGTGCACACAGTTGGTTACTGGCAAGAATTACTACCCAGGAAGCAAGATTATGGTTTAAATCCCTCCCTAATTTAAAGATATTAAAAGCCTTATCCCCTGTAAGAGTGCTGAAACCATCAGGCTATAAAATACTACCAAGCGGATGGAAGCATCCTATGAGCAGACCCAGTTCATGGATTTGCTGCACAGAAGAAGGAATTCAGGTACACCCTGTGCTTGTTCCTCTGTTGGTGAGCTATGAACAGCCCCCTTGCAAAGAGGGTTTCTGTAGATCATTTTCCAAGGCAGCCAAATGACTCAATTCACTGTGAATAGTCTTTATAAGGAAACCTAACACTTTTCCCTGACTACATGACAGGGAATCTAGCAACCCTAGTTTGGCCCTCTGAGTTATCCTGATAGAACTAGTGCCTAATTTTATGGTGTTCAATATTTGATTTGTCAGGGCTTAAAAGGTCTCTTTTCATCTCAGCCTTAGTGCACAAGCCCCTAAAGGGATTCCTGTTGAGTGAAGATAAAAAATTATTCCCTGCGGCTATATGGGAGTTTAGATGTTTTTGCATAAATATAACCTCTGGCTTCATGAATGCCTCTTCAAGATAGAATTTTGTATACATTACCATGCATCAAAATCAAAAGTGTTTCCAAAGAGAAAAGTCTTATTTCTAACTTGAATGCATGAAAAATGAGTTTCTTCATTGACTGAAAGGCTAATCTGTGATCCAAGCTTGTTGTTTACTTCTGTAATTGCCAAATCATTAATTACTAATTATATTATCCTATGTCATATCTGTGGATGTTTGGTGGGTACCCTCAATATTTATGCATATGTACAGATTCTTTCATCTTTGGGGGGGGCTGTTTACACTCTTACATTGATCAACATTTTCTTTCACAGAAAGAATTACTTGCACAGATTAAGTGCAATTATTCTGGGTTTCGAAACAAAATGCCTCTGCACTGCTGGTGTTTTCAGAGGCTGAGAAACAGATTAGATTCCTGGCAAATATTTCCAGGCAACACATTTGTGACATTTCTTCCTTTGTTTACTGTCATTGCAATATATGATCTCCACTGTTCACTAAGGCTGACATCTCTTTTCGTCATGATGATGAGGCTTTTGCTTCACATCAACACATGAGAAAACTGAAAGTCAGCAAGACTGGTCAGCTTTCTATAAATTTCCCTGTCTTGCTTTGACTAGCTCACAGTGTTACTGTTATCTTTTTATATAAATCTGCCATTTTTTAATTGAAAAATTGTGTCTTCTTTCATATCAACAAAAGTCAATGGAGTTTATTAGAAGAAATGGAGGGTAAGATTTAATCCTACATCCTGAGTGAATATTTAGGGGTTACTACCAAAGCACTATTGGAAGTTTGCATCTTTGGATTTTATAGTAGGTCATTTGGTGCCATGGACCAAGGGAAAGTCTCTGTCTCTCTGCTAATGGTGTGACTGAAGCAGGTAGAGACACCCAGGTATATCTATATACTTCGGACATCAAAAGCAGAGGAGGCGTAAAGGCAGAGACCTCTGTCTCCAACCAAACAGTTGCCCAGAGTCTGTATATATCAGAGCTAATTCAGATGTGTATAACACATCTCCAAATGTGTAGAGGTAGCCAAGGAGCAAAAGATTGAGTGCAGTATCTTTGTGGCTGGAAAGCATCTCACATCTCATCTAACTTATGCTGGAGCACCCACAAACCTACTTGCAAGCACTGTAGCTCCTGTTAATTCACTCCTAATTAACTTCAGAAGAGTTCGATTTTATTGTTTCATTCGTGGATCCAGCAATGTGATCTTGGGGAAACCAGCTTGCTTCCATGGGTTTGTTTCTCTTCCTGTAAAATGGAATAAGAGCTATATAAAGGACTCCAAGACCTAAGAAGCAAGGAAGTACAGAAGGCAGATCTGTTATTATTGCACCTTATCTATACTGTATCTCTTCCTCCAAACAGCATTTTATGCTAAACAAAAGAAATTCATCAGAAGTTCAGCATTATCCTTGGACCATTATGTTTCTATGGTTACAGAGCCTGTGTTTTTCATCTGTGGAAACTAGCAAAAATTTTCCCATTTTAGAAGACTGCCTTGCCCTGCCTCTCTGACCCCTTCCTTCTCCCACCATCAAGGACTGGTTATCACATTCTTGTTTTGCCAGTCTCATCAAGCCCTGCACTGAAAACATCTCTGAATGCTCTGTAGGACAAAACATGTAAATACAAAGCAAGCATTGTTTGCAGTAATACCCAGAACTGTCATCATAAAAATCAGACATGCAGAAAGGAGTGCTAAACTTTATCCCTGGAGGCTTAGCCAGTCTATTTTTCAGCAGCCTGGGTGAGTCTTTGCATTATGGAGGACGCATGATCCTCTTCCTGCCAGCAGCTGTGTGCGCCTTGGCCTTCCTCTCAGCTTTGTTGCATAGTTTATGTCAGAGACAAGCCACTAAGCTTCATCTCAGACCTAATCCATCCTGGATATTCTCTCATGTCATTTGATTGTATATATAAAGATCAATATAATAAATATACAGGCATATACATATATATATGCAATAGCAGTACAGAAGCAATACATACAGCCATGCACACAAGCTTTGCTACTATACAAACCATTGTGAGGCAGTACAGATCCCTTTTCTCACCTCAGCCATTCCTTTCTATGATAAAAAGGTATGCCTCTACCTTAAAATTAAGCTTCCCTTAAGCATGTTTACATCTCCCTTAACATCCCCCCAAATAGTACTTCTTTTCTTAACTTATTCTTTCTCTACCTTCCTATGAAGAAAAACACCTTCCTCCTCAGAAAAGAAGCAAATCCCATCCCTTCTGGAGCTAATATCATACTTTGGCTACTACTGAGCCTGCTCACTCTTTATTTTCCCCTCCCAACCTGTGTATTTCCCATTTGAATTCCTTTCCTTCAGACAGCTGAGAGATTTTGTCTGTAGCTGTAATGTCAGTGCAAATTACCACATAATAACTCAAACTTAGCTTGGTGCAGTGATCTATTGTGACTACCTCACAGCATGCTTAATAGAGGTTTTTGTGATAACACAGAGAACAACCTGCACCTGTACTGTGCAAGATGTTCAGTGTGTTCTTGAAAGACTGATGCTGATGCTTTTTGATGACTCCAGCTTTCTTCTATTTTATGGGAAAAACTGTAAGCTCCCCATGGGCCAATCATGACCACTGAGCCACAGCTTGTAGGTTTTGTTGCAAGCTTGCCCATCTGGAGTTGTCTAAATGTAAACTTTGCTTCTGTGTTCACATCCCTGTAATAAAAACCATTACAGGTGCTTTCGCCAAGGTTCTTTTCTTTTTTTTTTTTTCCAGAATTATTTGGGAGCTTCCATCCTCCTCGTAAAAAGCCTTTATCTAAACATTATTTCCCTCATCATTGTCAGTCTGAACATTCCTTATTTTTTGCTGAACTATTGCTAACTCCACAGTGAATGACTGAGGTTTAAGAAATCCACAAGAAGCACATAACACAGAAGAGCCAGCCAATACTTATCCTATGGAGTTCTGGCACATGTAAGAGCCAGAACAGATATGAGTAGACAGGAAGCCTGTCTTACAGGGATTGCTGGTTTTGAAAAGGGGGTTGATGCTGTCTCTTTCAGCTCACAATACCAGGAGTGCTGTACTATAAGTTTGGATGAATTTCTCCTTTTTCCCAGCCTACCACAGAGATATGGTAGGAGGGTGGTGGAGTGGAGGGCAAACACTGCAGCGTCAGGTTCAGAAGGGCTGGAAGCTGACTGAGGTAGCCTCGATATTTGACTTGCCACTCTGATTCTGGAAGAGGAGCTAAAGCACTTCCCAGATGAGCAGAACAGGGGTTTGGATTGAAATGTCTCAATAAGAACCTCCTTCTAAAAAAAAAGTGATAATAACTAAGTAGGGGTCTTGCTTTGTTAGCATGTTAGGGACGTAATTGGAGGAACAGGATCTCTGTCTTCCACATGTCCCATTCCCAACAAGAGGGGAAAAAGCTGTACTTATGAATTTTATTAAAAGATTAACAAAAAACTCCTGAATCTTCTTTTCAGAATTAATTTAGGAACAACTCTAGACAGCTAAAAATACAGATGGGCATCGAGTAGCATGTTGACTGCCTACCTTTCATTGGCCTAGATGCTTTGAATAGCCCGTTCATCACCAAGGCTGGGGGATGCCTGAAGTCAGAAATCTTAATCTGAATTAGTGCCTTAGGTTTCCATCATGGTGACCAGAAAGAAATTCACAGTCTTTGAAGTTACCTATTGGCTACACTCTATTGACTATAAAGGGAGCACACCTACTCCAGGCAGAGTTGTTTGTATCATGGATGTCTAAAGTTGGGTGAGATGAATTCCAGCCCTAGTTCTACCTTTCTGTGACTAAGTGCATTTAGAGTCTGGCCTAGATTTCGTTACCTAAAGAACCTATTAGAAACCTAACCGAACATCAAGTATGAACTGTAAATGACAGTTATCCTGCCAAGACATCTAGTTTTGTAGTTTTAAAACTACACAGTTTTAAAGGCAGTACACCAAAGTACAACTGCCTTGCTCAGGACAGTAAACACACTTTTCAGCCCTATATTAATAAGCATAAGATCATAATGGTGGCTGTATTGAGTTAGACCAAGTGCCTAACTAACCTAATATCCTTTTGCTAGGAGTGCCTAAAAGAAAATGCCTTGGAAAAAATGTATAAAATAGAACAAGCAAATATCCTCCCAGTTTTCATTAGAGGAAATGAAGATTCTTCCAGTTCACTAAAGGAAACTCCTCTATGTTTAATAACTCTTAATGGACTTTCCTTCCATGAAGAAACACAATATTTTCTTTAACCCATGTGAAGTTTTATCTTCCACAATATCCAAAAGTGAAGAATTCTAGCCTAAGTAGGCATGAGGTGAAGAACTTCTTTGCTTGCTTTTGTACAAACCTCTACCATGTAATTTTAAAGTATACTTCTTTTGCCTGTCTTTAACACTAGTTTTTGTGAATTCTCAGTGAAACAAAGAGAAGTAATAGATCAATAGTCAGTATGCTGTTCCAAATGATTGTCACAAAGGTTCAGATGAGCAGTCTGGCACAACCAAGATGCCATGAATTAAGGAGGTATATCAATTGTAGCTCATAGAAGAATAAGATGTTTTTCACCAAAATGTTCACTAAGCTTCAGAGCATCCAAGGACCCATAATAGGAGTGAAAGACACTCTCTGTTGTCCTTTTTAACCATCAGAGATTGATACCAGCCCTCAGTCTGAGAAAAAAAAAAGAAAAACACTAGAAAAATTTATGCTGTCAATATCTAAGTGATCTCCATCATTTGGAGAGGATAAAAAATAAAGCAAAACAATGACAGTGTAGTTCTGGAGCGTTCAGTGAGTAATCCTAGAACCAATAAAGCACCTGTCACTATAGTTCCTTCCCCAGTGGAAACCAGGGAAGGTATGAGCGAATAGGACAAAGATGGAGTAGGAAAGAGACAGAAACAGACAGAAAAACAGAAGCAATTTTTGTTCTAGATTGTAGAGCCTAGGAATAGCATGATTTTCTACTATTGCCTTTACCTTGTTCCCCAAAACCTCTAGAAATACTGCTGGGGCAGGACATCTGCTCTGCCTAGCTCAGAAAGTAACCAGGAAAGGAACCTGCCAGTTAGGGACTTTCTGGGGAAAGAAGGGAAAAAGATTACTTTCCTAGAAACTTTCAAAGACAGAGAAGGCATCTATTTCATGGTGCTTCAAAGTGTGACCAGAATTTGAACTACTCCCTTCTACATCTTTCTGATGGAGGACAACCAATTACTTTAATATCGCCACTAAAGATGCAGCCACACAGAATTTGCAATACCACATAAAACTTCAGAAGTGAGCACTTTTCAAAAAATGTATTAACTGTCAACCTCCTTAATAATTAATTATTTTGTTCCAGATTTTTTTCCTTTTTTAATTCTTTTTTGTTAAGCAGGCTGTAGATTAAGAATAAACAAAAAATAACTATTTTAGGATGAAAGAGTTGAAACACAACTATTTCTCTAGAATCTGAATAAACTGTAATACCAAGGCCAAAGTATGTTTAAAGGGTCATTTTTTACTTTGGAGTCTTTAATAAAGGAGGTAATTTTCTTGAAAGCTCTGACAATAAGATCTATGAATCCCATTCTCTGCTGATTGATGTAAAACAGCAGAGAAAGGCTAACTTCTGTTGACATCCACTTACACCAGCCATAAAGAGGGGGCCATAACTTTGGTTCTGGTTCTGGTTAAAATTTATTTTTATGCCAAGAGCTTAAAAGTAGTTTTAATTAAAAACAGAACACAGTCTGACTATTAATTAGTTGCCAATTCCTCCTTAATTATCACATTTACCAAATACTAGAACTATCTTGTCAGCATTTTGAAAAGAAGGAGATGAAATAGATAAATTGTCAATTACAGCAAACTGCAAATAAGATTATTGGCAGATGAATACCCTTGGGGCACTCTAGTCCCACATAATCATAAACTTGGAAATCAGACGGTCTGACCTTGCTCTAAAGAAATGAGTCATCTTAGACAATATAAATTAATCATTTAAAAGAAAACTTTAAAAGAAAAGAAATAGGATAGAGAAATACACATACAAAATCCTCTTGTTTTTTCTGTTTTCTAAGGGGCAAACACATTTCTAACCTGATCATGGTCATTCCTGTTATCTCCGCTTCCCAGTGAAGAAAGATGTGAAATAATCAGGAGAGGCAGCACGACTCTGATGCTGAAAGTTATTCTAATTGTAACCTGCGCTCTGCATGACAGGCCTCATTCATCCCACCTACATGTAGGCTCCTAAGTGAGATATTTAGCTTAGGAGCACAGTCACCTTAGGATCCCTGCATAACCCATGCTGAGAAGTCACTTCCTATGGACGGCAATTCAGATCTTAAGCAGGATGAATAACGTTCAGGTGTCTCAGATATTTCAGATGACTGTAGAAGGAGCCTGCAGCAACTGAGTAAAGACTTTCTCTAATGCATAGGATATAGACGACTGTCAAAAATTATATAAGCAAAGGCAGAAGAAGAAGAAGAGTTAAACAAACATAACATATAACATGCTCTATGTCAGCTGGGAGAACAGAAGTTGTGTTGCTGAACACATACCACCCTCTTCACCTCCAGTAATGTCTCAGCTGCATCTAGCCCTGATAAAAGACACAACAAATACAAAGTTAGAGTTTTGTCAAATCTCTACTTTATTCACCTGAACAATTTCATCTGGCTTCAAGAAAGCAATATTTAAAGGTTATATATTAAAAAAAATCCTAAAAATGTATATTCTAAGTATATATTTTAAACAAACTTGACAGAAACAAAACAGAACATACTTGTTGTAATTTGACAAATAACAAGTATTTAAATAAAGCTATGTCACTAAGGGAAAATCAATAGATAAAAAAATCCCACATTTCTACAAAGAATTCCTGTCATTCTGTCAGTGAGGGTTCCATTTTGCCAGCCGAAGCCATTTTGTGCCAGTACTTGTAGACTGTTATTTAAAATGTTGTCCCAGTAGTTGCATATGTTTTCAGAATTAATTGTATCCTGTTTTCAATTTGATGCCAGATTGCCTAAAAGGAGCTCCAAAACCTTCATTTACTCTTGCCACTAGTTCATCTACCATAGGTCACATAGAAGACAGGCTAATCTCCATAAATAAAAATTATCTTGCCCTGTTATAACCCTACCCTCCATTCTCTCATTACATTCAACATATGTGTGAGAACAAAGTTGAAGAAAAAAAGGCAAATCAATAAATGCAGCCTGCCGTGGTGGAAGAGAAAGGAATATTAATAGAGGTAGAAGAAAGAAGGATCTAGGAGAGATAGAGGAGAACCATCCCAGCCTTTCTCTGCCTCCTATGCATTTGTAGCTTGTCAATTTACAACTTTTGTTGGGACAGCACCCTGCCTTAATCATAATTTAAACATATTTTCTCCCCTTCTTTCTCCTGCCATTATCATGGTTTGACACTGGCTAGGTGGAAATACAGAGTAACTCAATAGTTTCAGGGTAATAAGGTATGTCAGTAATCACATACTGGGAACTAAAGTTCTCCTAATTACCATCAGAAAGTGGGAAGGCTTCTTGGATTACTACCTCATCTTGCAAATCAATTCAAAAATGACTGCAGTGAGAAAGGAAAAAAGCTTCCCTCTCTTACTGTTTGTACAGATTGAGACAGTTTTCTAGTCAACTCAAAGATCTTTAAGGGTCAATAGCTTTGCCATGCAGATTTTTCAAAACTTCAGGAACTGGAAAAAACACCTGTGCACCAAATACATACTCAGATTTTAACTCGAGAGGAAAAGGGGTTTGAAATTGCACTGCTCAAGTCACAAGGGTCTGGAGAGTTTGGGTTTACAAGTAGGTTGTTGATGTCCAAATCAAACATCCAAACAACTCTGAAGGAGACTGCTCATTCTCTGGAGTCCATGACTCTGGTCCAGCTGTTAGTTCAAAGAATATGTTATCAAGGGGCTACCTGGTCCTTGAGAACGGTGATTTATAGCTCACTATGATGTTTTAGATATGTGGTTATATGATGTTCACAAGACCCTCAAAAGTTATTCAGGGACACAGAAAATTTTAAAAATCTATATGGAAACAGACACAAAAAGCAAGTAATGTTGCCACAGCATGTTGCTTACTTGGCTAGCAAGGGCTGGGGGGGCCACAACTTTAGGCTTTCTTGACTACCTGTAGAGTAGGGAACCCAGAAGCTCCTGGTACGTCAGCCGCATCTCAGCTCCATGCTGAGGTGAGACCTGGGTACTCTCCAGCCCAAATACACAGCCCATGAGGGAGCCAGCACACAGAGCCCCAAAAGAGACTGACTGGTCTGCAGCCTAGCTGTGTGGCACCTGCTGGTCAGCCTAGCCAGATTATTCAGGTGACCTGCATGTCCCACAACAACACAACACATCCCCATAACACACCCCTAGTAAAGAAGTCTAGAAAGCTAAGTCTAGGTTTATTCTGTCATTAAATCACTTTGAAAACAGCCAACCTACCTGTTATGTAGATTATCTTAACAGGAGAGACATCTGAAGGCTGATATTGAAGACAATATCAGCTGTTCAAAAATTGTGGCAATCTTTCAAAGAGCCAGAGGCCTTGTACAGTAGCACTTGTGTCAAGTGGCAAGCATGAAAACATGATTGTTTCAGTTCAGTTCAGTTGTTTCAGCTCATATTTCCCATCGCAAACAATAATGGGGCTGGGGAGAAAAGTCTGTTGTAGTCTTAACAGCTGTAGTAAAACATTCATTTTTCTACACCAGTGGACGCTGAGAGGCTAAACTAGATGAGATAACTCAGTACTCCAAATAGCATTTTTCTCCTTAACTCTGCAACGAACACTGATGCTTTGCCATGAGAGATATGCTGCACTCCCTTTGCATTTCTCATTCTGAAGAGAATGCACAAGGGAGCTCTACCCACTTTCCTCACTATTAGCCCTGCCTAAGGAGTCACATAACTCAGGAGTACTCACATGGCAACCACATTCCCCCCACTCCTCACAGCTCAGAGTTACATCAAGCTGTGCTTTAGTACCCTTTTATTCACTACAGTCTCTTAAATTTAAGCTACCCATCCCTTTCAGTAGTCAGAGTTCTATCTGCTCACTCAAGAGACAGGAGAAAACTGTCATTCTTTTAGTGAGCAATAAAGTGCCAGCACATTTCAGAGAAAATTAGTGAGGTTCTATTTTGACTTCTGCATTATCCTATGTTAGTTAAGTTCCCAATGGTAAAAAATTCTGCCCTCAGTTTTTCTACTGTCAACACTATGGTAACAGGGACCATATAAGCAAATAGATTATAGACCATATCGATAAACTAGAGCAAATATATGCTCACTTGTCTAATACATCAGTAGAATTTATCACTGAATTTGACTAGCAGGAGATATGTTTTTAGTGAAACATATGCTGGAAAGAATTCAGCCTCAGTTCCAGAACCAAGAAGTGGGTATAGAAAGTGCTGTTTTGCATCACAGAGGCAAAACAATGCTCCAGTGACATTTCTTCAGTGGTTACTTGAAAGAATAGGGAGCTTAGCACCCTGTGAGTAGAAAGAATGAGAAAACTTGGCAATTATTCCTAACAGCCGTCAAGGATGACAGCTTTTTTTTGCAAATCCAGCACACTGTGACTTTCAGCATCCACTGCAGGTAATGGGATTGTTTAGGTGATATCCATATTCAAGTGCCCGGTTTTGTGCCAAGTGGTAGGATGGTAACAAGAAGCGATGAGATCCTATCAGTAGGTGGCACTTAAGCTGTAGTTTTGTACTCAGCTGAAAAATGCTGGTTCATCAGATGCAGTGGGTCGTAATGCCCTTCCTTATTTCATCTGCAGCGGTGGGAAGCTGTCCAGTGTTAACAACCTATCTCAGAAAATTGTGTCTCAGCTTTTGACATAACTTAGTACAACAGATAGTTGCAAAATGCAATTATCTGGATTTCCTTACTGCTTTTAGCCATGCCATATCACAACACTGGGCGGCTTAGCAGCAGTGCGATGGCACTGCGATGCTGTAGGTGCTGTGTTTAATGCCAAAGGAGTGAAGAGCTCGGGCTGTCCTGATGCAGCCGCTCCAGAAGCCACTGGCTGAGGGTGTGGAGTGGTCCGTGGGGCTCACTGCTCCCTCTGCCTGGCAGCCCGAAGGCGAGCATCATCCAGCACTGCGGAGCATGCAAAGCATCCGGCTCTCCCACCGCACGCTCAGCAGGGGACAGGTCTCACCCTTTGCACGGGGAGCCGTCTCCACTGTTCAGATACAGAGCAAATTCCCCCGAAACTCCTCAGAGCATTACTCCAAGGCATAACGCTCATTAAACACCCCTCTCCTGGATGGCATTATTCCTAAAGGAATTATGTCTCCTTTTTAACACCAACCCGGACAGATGTATCCTCCCTGGGAAGAGGAGGGCTTGACACTTTTTAGTTATTCCACATGTGACGAACAACATAGAGTGGCTTTAAAATGTAATTTAAAAGTCTATTTCAAATTCTACTTTTTACTTTTTTACTATTTAAAATTTTTACTTTTAAATTATGTTTAAAAGTAATTTCTCCCTAGCAGGGCAGCACCTATCATTTCTAAAGAATTTTCATAGGTCTCTATGGCAAATTAATGTTGGCCCCAAACTCTCAGAGTAACTCCTCCTTCAATTTTTTTTTCTCTTTAATAAAATATATGTCCCTGCTCCATGAACTGACATGTCTGCCAGCCTCATGCTGGTGATTTATTATAATAACACAGTGTAGGAGTGACAGGTTCACTTAAATAGTATCAGAATGAAATATAATAGCAATGGTTGGCAATTGGTTTTAATTCTATACAATATAAGAGTTTTTTTAAAGTAAGCATAACTTTGGAAAAAAAGTACACAAAATCAATTGAAAGAAAATATAGGTTTTTCCCAGTAAACATAAGTTTATACTTTTTGATGGAAAAAATGTATTTTTTTTAAGGGGGTCATTCTGGTGGGAGACTTTTCATTTAACCAGAGATATAGTACATAAGTTATATAGCAGATTTTCCTTTACTTGAATTTTTTTCATCAGAATTATAAAGTCTTTCTGAAAGACACACTGTAGCTCAAATGGAAAATTTGCAGTGCAAATGGATGCAGTGCAAAAATTACTGGATGACTTTTTACATGCTCTGCTTAGTCAAGTGGTTAGATTACTTGATAGCCATGCATTTCTACCCTTGAAAATATATAAATTGCTTAATAAAGTTCATTAAGCTTAGTGGAGTTAGAGATGTAAATAGGCTACTGATAAAGGCTTTGCAAATTATCAGAACAATCATTTTACTAATAAGCATCAATCCTACTTTGTAAGAATTCTGATATTCCAGCCCTATATCTCATTTTTTCATTCAATAACATGGCAATGGACTTGGGAAAGAAAAAACTGCTTATTTTGGTGAAAGTGAAATGGACAGAGTGATGCAGATAATGAAAAATGCCTTAGTGGTAATATTTAAAGAATTCACTCATTTTAGTTCTCATGAAAAATAAGTGTGAAAGTGCTAAACTGCATTATCAGCCTGCTTCCAGATATTTTTCATATAACTCCTCTGTTATGCACATGACATGAATAGTAACCTGCCTGTAAACTCTAAATTATGAGCCTCAAAGAGAATAATAGAGATGAAAGTTTGCTTCTTGGCAGAAGTCTTAAAATCTTGGTAGGATCTTTTTTATTCAGCTACAAGTCAAGGAGTTATCAAGGTAGAGCACTCACAGAACCTGACTTGGCTTTAGGTTAACTAATTAGGTTAACCAATTAAATTTGGAGTCTAACTACAGCCTCTTTTAGAGATTTGCATCACCCTTTGGAGGTATCTACCTTCCTCTCTCAATAGCTGAGACATCTAAGCTACCAACTTACTTAGTTTTCTAATTTAGATCCCCAAATTGAGTCTGTTGAACAACTCCAACATACAATGATATACAAATGCATGTATGTAGCAGAAGAAAAAAAAGATTCTGCGAAAGAGACTTTGGAAGGAAGGTAGGAATAGGAAGATTAAAGAAGTTTAGAGGTAAAGTGGGAAAGAGATTTTCTGCAGTATTTCACAGAAGCTGAATCTAGTTTTCACTTAACCTCAGGAAGAAAAAACAAAAAATTTTGAAGAGCCAATAGGTGCATTCGAATGGAGGTATAGAGGTTCTGATTACAAAAGTCTTTCTGATAAGCATAATTCTGCAATTCATAATTTAATAGTTTAATAAAATCTCAGGACTGAATTTAGAGTGCTGATAGCCTCTCCAAAGTTAATATTGAATATAGATTTCTGTATGTTTTAATCTCAACTCCTGTTCTTTTCTTCTTCCAATTTCTATCAAAAGAGAGAAAATATTCTGCAATTTACATACAATAGCCCGTCACAGACTAGATTAGTTTTCAAAAGTTTGGAAAACAAATTATGATATTTAAAATATTTCTGTTATTTTTTTAAATGAAGTTAGTTTTCTGATTTTATGAAAATGGCAATGGGAAATAACCATTCCAATGGAAATTCCAATGGGAAATTTATTAAAGTGGGCTAAATGAATGGATACTATTCATCATGACTTCTATACCTTTTGGAAGTTATATGATAAATATCTTCTTCTGGGAAAGTGTTTTTAGGAAACTGGGGACCTATGAGATCAAAACTGGGTGCCCATTGTTAGCCTAAAAATAGGTCAAAGTAACAGCCATCTTTTGGTTGTAATGGATTTTAGTTGATAAACTCAGCCCAAAGCCAAAGACTCAGTACACAGACCTACTTACACGTTCCTTGTCAAAACGGGATGGACACGGTCACCCCAACAATGTGAGTGAGTCCCAATAGTAGGCAAAGCACAGAAACTGCAAGTGCGGCACGTGAGCCTTGCTGTTCCATTTCTGCCCCAAATGTCTTTATGTTTTATTTGTCCCAGCTACTGCTCCTGAAATTTCCTCCCTGAAATCCATCAGAGAGTCCATCCCTCTCTTTAGCCCCTCCAGTCACATTTCTGCCACTGAAAGCTAAATTGTGTCTAAAATATCCTTTAATCTCCTCCTCCTCGATGGAAGAAAGAGTGAAAAGACCCCAATTACTGTACTGTGCCTTTTGACTAGTCCTTGATAATCCACTTCGTATTCTAATTGACCAGATTTTCTATGAAAAACGACTATCCCCTTCTCTTCCCCGGACCAGTTTGATGAAGCCTTCTAAACTCCCTGGGGCGGGGAGACTGACCTCCCTCTGCTTTGGCAGGTGACGAACACGTCATCGGATGTGTAAGTCTCCATCCTGCGCGTTTCTTGTGTGCGAGGGGCAGGACGGGAAGGGGCCAGCAGGGCTGAAGGCTCCTCCAGCCAGAGAGCTGTCGACTGCTTGCTGCTCACTGTGTCTGCAGCAGCTACAGCGTCCCAGCAGCTCCTGGATGCGTGCAGAGAGCATGTGCTGCCCCCAGATGTGCCAAATCTACTCCACAGTGCTGTCGCGGTGTCAGAGCAGCCATGGCTCATGGTGGTGACGTTATAAACTCAGTTATCATACTAATAAATGCAACATGGACGCAGCTTCTAGTGCAGCTTTCAAAATGCTCTACTCGATGAAGTACACTCCAGTCACATCCTTATCTTAATGGATCTCAGATAAAACTGAATGCCTCTCAGAGTAACTCTTTCTATCCCTCTCTCTTCATACTCATGCTTTCTCGTTTAGTTATGCTTATCAGATCCATGTTACGCAAATATTCATGGTTTATAGATTACAACCTAAATCTTTTTTTTTCCTTCTAGAATACAATGACACCCTAGTTAGCCTATCTTATGTATATAGCTGTGCAACACTCAGCTTTACAATGTTATGCATAGTTAAACTTCTTTGTTGTCCTACATCTGCCCTTAAAGAGTGTTTGTACAATTCTGCTATCTCAAATGTAAAGGCACATATTTTTAATAGTTATGTAAAATTTAATAAAATATACTAGAAACCATTTATTCATACCTGAGCTATAATGAAAAACTTATGAATAAAACCTGTATTTACATTTTATCAATTATTAATATATTCTTTATTAATAATAATATGGAAAACTGATTACAATAAATACTCTAGGACTACATGAATAATAAGTATTAATATCATTATATAATTAAAAGATTATTTTTGTTGTCTGTGCCTATATTTATGCATGCATCACTGGATTTACATAGCTTCACTCTAATTGTACATTCATCCTTCATACAACCCTGTTTCATTTCTTTCTTTTTTTTCATACCATGTATTTATGCAATATATATATTTTTTATCATTTAGGGCAAACTTTTCCCTAACAATTTTCAGTTACTCTTCTTATTGCTGGATCATTCATCATTTACATTTATTTTTCTGCAGGGCTGGCAGTTAAAGGCCTGACCCAGAGAAACAAAAAACAAATTAAATAGTTGGCTTCCCATTCACACTAAAGCCACTTCCTTCTGGCTCCTGTTCATGCCCCCTCTTTGAATCTCAGTGTTTCTGAAAATCCCTCAAAAGCTAAGAAAGGGAAGATGTGGAGAGGAGCAATATACAGAGCAGAGAGTTTTGGAGAAGCCTGGGGCAGTTGACAAGCAGCGGGCACGAAAGCTGGTGCAGATCCTGCAGCACTGTTGCAGCCATTCCTGGCAGGGCTGCTGGGATCTGGCACTTCTGGTCAAGCATGCCCACAAGTCCCCTCATCTTGAGCCACCATGACTGCTGTTGGTGCAGCGAGGTTCGGTTCAGTCTCTTATCTTACACTCATTGAATACAACTGGAAGTGCTGTTTTCCTTTGTTTTCACTCTGACATTTCTCTGGCACTAAGGATTTCTGTTTGGCCATCATCTCATATCATCTCTTTCCAACAAACCCATCCTCTTCCCTTTTCTCTCTCCCTTTCTTCTTTTTTTTTTTAATTTTGAACTTTATTAGCAAAACAGAAATTGCACTTAGCATCCTCCACAGGTTTTTTTTCTTTCAAGCAGGATTTGAAAAGCCCTGCCCTTGACAGCAAGTGCTTTCCCCATTCTAACAAAGCCTCTGCTAAACAACACTGCTTATTTGTGTGACAGCACTGTCCTTACAGGAAATACGGAAGTGTGGAGCAATGCAGGTTTAACACTAAAACTTGTATGAGTATTTAACTCACCCATCTACCCCAAGTCCTCACTGCCATAATCTGAAAAGGTTTCAAAGTATCTGAATGAACAAAGAAGTGTATGTGGTTTTCTGGGAATTTTCTAGCAATCTCACTGCAAAAATTATCATTTCTGTCTTACACTTATCAGTGCTGTTGCTGCTGCCTGTAGCAGATGGCTAGTTTATATCTTTTGCCCTTTATGCAGGAATTTTTGTTGTTATTGTTGTTTGGTGAAATAACTGGCTTTCGGTGGCATTTTTATTTTAACAGACACACTTTTCAGGAGATGGGTGAAACTTAAAAATGTTTGTTGAAGCAAAGTGTCTCGTAACAGAAGCATGTATTTAAAATGAGGAATATGTGCAAGGCAATTTGGGTAGGATGTTCATAACAATGGATTGAAAAAGCGGCTGTGTTTATAAATGGCTATTTACATAATCTGCTATTTCTCTGTTATCTGCAACATTCTGCACAACAAAATTACTGTGAACAAATGAAATTTAAATGTCACTATATGAGCTAATCTTAGCCAAACTGTAAGAAATTTAAATTAGCTCATAGTTAAAGCAGCTTGAATGGCACACTTAAAAGATGAAGTAATCTTTTCAGCAGGACAAGGATGGTGGCTCAGCCCCGATCCTTGCTCAGTCGGTAATCTGGCCAACCCCCGTATTTTGAAGGTGAGAGATGTGATTCTTAGAAGGTGGCACACCAGCCTGCCAAAATGACAGACTTCTCACACCGGGGCCACACCTATAGATCACCTTATGCTTCAGTTGCAACTATTGAACAAAGAGGATGTTCTTCTTTAACTGCATGATAATGGATATTGTCACATCTGGGGCAACAACATAGAAAGGAAAAAAATTGAGCATTAAGGGCTCAAACCCTGGAAGTTTCTTAACCTTCTGGCCCTGATTCAGAAAAGCAATTAAAGCTATGCTAAATTGGTAGCACATGAGTAGTCTCACTGACATTCAGAAGTACCTTATAGTCTTTAAATTGAGTGCATGCTTACACTCTTTGATGGATTAAGGCAAGAACGATCACAAGTTTGTGAGACTGAGCCCATGATTTGCTGTGTTGATGACAACGTACTCGTTCAGCACTGTTGGTCCCAACATGCTTTCTGAATGAACTCATGCAGTATCTATATCACTAGCAACAGAAAAGTCCAGAGCATGAAATAGTTTCATCATCCATGAGGGTGTTCACCCAGAAAAACATACCACAGTACTTCCAAATTATTCTGTAATGCTCTCCATGGCCCCTCAGTATACAGCCCCTGATGTACTGTGCTGTACTCTGAAATTAGAGGCCACCCAGAAACAGCCAAGGACAACTTGTTTGGGTTTCTTTCTTGGGAAGAGAAAAACAAAGTAGAACCCAAGCTTGTCTGAAGACAGCCGTAACATTGCACTAAAACCCAAACCAAGCATCCTGTGTAATACACAGTTGCAAATTTTGTTTTTTGCAGGTGGATAGGTAGATTGGACCTGTTCTTTTGCAGCCTCTGTCCCAGAAGGCAAGCTAGGAGAAGAGGGTGGTGTGGCAGCTATTTGTGAGTGCCCACGGACTTCGGGAAGGTGGCAAGGTCCTGGGGTCAGCCTTGGTAATGTATGCAGCTCTTAAGCAGCCTGCAGACTAGACAGCAGGAGAGTAGCCTGGTCCAGCTGGAGAATGGACTGAAAATCTTGAGCTTCTTTATGCCTTGCCCTGAAGAGCGGCCTGGACTGGAACCGGCAGTGGAAAGGTCTCCAGGTTCCCTGAGTGGTTGGTTGTTGGCATGATGCTTCCTAACCAGATCAATAATCTATCAGTATAACATGGTTTCTGATGGCTATTTTTATTTTTATTTCTCTGATCACCCAGTTTTCTTGGATGATAAACTGTCTTCTGATACATTATTAATGCTTTCTTACTTTGTGTCATTAGCAAAAGAAAAACTCCTTGTGCAATGGATCATTAAAATGTTAAATAATATTGGTCCCCTAATACCATTTTCTTGTCTTGAGAGGACCACTTCCCCAGACAGGATTACAATTAATTGTTAATTGTTACTACATAATTGTTACATATAAGGACAATTTTTTGTAAAATTTGTTACAAGACATTCAAGCATATACAATATTACAATCATACTTAACTAGTTTTGTATTTATTTAAATTTATATTGTGTGATAAAGCAAATACAAATTGTTTTAGTGTATTACTTCCTGCAGTTCATCAATTCCTTGTTGGGTTGCTTGACAACAGTACAGAAAAGTCCTGAGGGTGTCACGATTACATTTCAGAATACAGTAATTACATGTGCAGAACTTTAAAAAGGAGAAATCTTTAAGGATATCTTCCTTTTATGGATGGTGCTATTATCACAGTCATACACAGTGATTTAGAAATTTAAATACAGTACTGAAATATCTGATTTTGCTACTGTTTTAACTGCTTTCACTAAACAGTCACCAAGATTTGTTAGTGCATATTTTTATACCCCAAAATACAGAGCTTTCAGAGAAATCCTACTTACAGATCATTAACCTTTCTTTTTAAATAATAGCTGTTTTAAATACTTTTTTTTCTTTCTTTGATACTAATTCGGGACAGGAGCAGGTACTGGATAAACACAACCCAAATTCCTTTTGCTTTTCTGCAACTGTATTGTAGGACTGGATGACTTCCTGACTCCCTTCCAGCCTGAATTATTCAACAATTCTGTGATCGTTGGCTGAAAGTCAGACTATGACCAGCTATAAGCATCAGATCCTTTTCTGCCTTTCGAGTTTTTGCCCAGTGGTTAAATATACTCTTTGTAGGAGGAAAAAGACCTGGCCAACATTTTTAATTTCCACATTTATTTGTGAGGAAATGAAGAACCACAGTCCATTCCCAACACTATAACCCGCATCTGAAACCAGTCTGAGTCTTATATCAGTCTAACTCCATTAACTTTGGCTGCCTTTTATACTAACATAAGTGTGAAATGAATCATGCCCTTTATTTTTTATTGCCATGCCTACAGCCAAAATCAAATGATACAGATCAGCCAACACAAAGGGGACAGGCATCGTAAAAAGCAAATTGCTACATTAGTTCCATTCCCTACTCCTGAACTAGGCACTCTCAATGTTTCAAGGCTGAAATGTATAAAAAGAGGAATGGTGGGAATCATAAGGGCTCTGACAGAGATGAAGAGGATCCCTGAACAAAGCATATTGTCTGGTCTCTGTGCCTTTCAGGTCCTGCAATAGTAAATTGTCATAATGCTAGCTGCTAAAGAAAGGAATGCTAAGAATTGGCAGAAGAGGGATTATAGTGTTCTTTGGACTGAGTTTTATTGTGTTTAATTGAACTACTGCACAAACCAGGAATAACTGAGTGGTATTAGCCCATTAAACAATTCAAGGCTATGTTTATATAATAATATTTATCATGCTTTAGCATAACAAAACTCAATCAACATAGAGTTTGTCCTGCTTAACATAAACTCTATTAGAAAGCACTTTACAAACTGATCCATTTCTGTTTCACCATGATAAACAGAGATCTGTGCCTCTCCACATGTAATGAATCTCTGCAGCAAACGCCCTCATGCAATGAAAACTTTTAACAGTGGATGTCATTGCATTAAAAAGTATTAACCTCTAAAGGAGAAAAAACAGTCCAACCTGTCTCAGAGAAGTGTGCGGCAACTATTTACAAATTCATGCTACACTTTTGAGTTTTGATTTGTGAGCACACACAGGCATAAGGAATTCAAATGCATAAGATAGATGTGTCCTAGAATACTAAATTAGTGGGCAAATAAAGACTAAACATTTATTTTCAGCAAGGTAAATCAACAGATAGTTGATGACAAAGCTCAGTCTCTCCAAAAAGAGAGATGCATTAAGAAATGAAATATGAGCTTAATAGAAAGCCTTTTGGTAACTGTAAAGGAGAAGATGGGCAGAGGCATCCTCTTGCTGGCTTAACCAATTCAGACTCTGAAAACTAATTTCTGATCTCACTTTCATCAGTGTAGACTCAAAGAAACTCCCCTGATTTCAGTGGAGTTGTTCCAGATTTTCATCATTTTTACTGACATTGAAGTCTGTCTTTGAACTCTCCATTTTTCTGAAAGATCAGTCTGGTTCCTAAACCTAAACAGAATTGTCTAGATTTTGGTTCTGTAACAACAGTTTTGATAACATCAGTATTTTATCACTTGATGTTTTTTAATATTCCAGGCTACCAGATAGCTTTTGTAATGTTCTGTGTGGATGCCTCCATAAACTTTCCTTATTTTGAATTCAGTGGAAAGGTGTTACTTTTATATGCCTGCAGATGGTAAGGCTACCAGAAAGGACATCAAAACACAAGGTAAATAGAATTTCTGATAATATAATGCCAGTTCCTCATTCAGTGTATAGATATGAAGAATAACACCAAAATGAACAGATTCAAATGCTGAAATGGACTTAAATGGAATAGTGGAGATACAGAATTAGGAGGAACAGTCCAGGAAGTCTCACATTTTCTATAAAAGTGGGGTTTTTTTTGTTTGGTTACATTTTTTTTTTTTTGGGGGGGGGGCATTGTTTTTAACAATAGAAGGAATACTTACCAGTCCCTCATAACAAAATTTCCAGGATAACTACTGTCATATAACAAGATGTTTTTATTTGTGGTAACAGAACATCTTGGGGATTCTCTCCCTTATTTTATTTTTATATGGTGTATATATTATGATACAATATTCATATAACTTCATAATTATTCTATTTTTGATATGGTTTGAAGAAGCCAAGGCAAGACTTTGACTTGAGAGGAAAAGGACTTTTCTGTTGTTTTGACTGATGGCTGGCTGAAGGTTTTTCCCCTTACCTGGTTATTTTTATTCCTAATTACCTTTTTGTACTTGACAATGTCCTAACTGCCCCCCACATAAACAAGTGTACAGAATCAGAGTGATCCAAAAGCCGTCCTGACACAACCTCGCTGTCATGGTCTAGTGCCTTTTTGCATCAAGAGAGAGGTGAGTTTCTTGCAGTGTCTTAAAGATGATGTTGCCCCCTTAGCCCCCTCAGGCCTCCAGTGCTGGTTTTGACACACAGAGAAGTGGTGAATCTTTGGCTCTGTTCACCTCTTTCCCTTCCTATTTACTTTCAGACTAGTTCTTCTCATACCTGGCAGACCATAAAGGGATCTATTCTCCTAAACCTTTAAACAAAGGTGAGTGACAGTCGCATCTTGAGTGATTTGAAATGTAACCAACTTTTTAGACTGCAACAATCTTGCATAGGTTGTTTTAGTTGTTCCTGAAATCTAGCTAAATAATCATAGGTACCAGCCTGATTTTGCCTGCTTCAATACCAAAGACATATCAAAGTTCCATTTTTCTGTCAGAGATTGAAAAGAAACTATGTGTACTGCACACCAGACTGTGCTGCTACTGGGATACACTCAAGGTACCTGCAGCCCAGGCAGGTTACTTGCACTACAGAAGACTGAAAACAAGAGTCACTAAACTAATATTGGCAGTTCTCTGGATTGGCTAAAGTTCTGGATGGAATGAAGAATAGTTCAGTTGTTAAGGTTATCACAGCAAAATACAACAAAAAGTCAAGCTGATTTGAGGCTAATGGAGTTGCAGTTTTATTGCATGTCAAACCACAGGATGCAGTCCACACTTCAGATTTAGGGAATACTTAACAATATTTACAGTAACAGAGTAAGCGATTTGAACTAAATTATACTGGTATCCTCCATGACACTAGGTGTTACTTCCTATTTGCCAAGAAAACTAGGTGGATATTAACAAAACCTTAAACTGTGTAAACAAGTGAAATTACAAAAATTCAATACACAAATCTTAAGGGCAAGCTGTGCAGAACACCTACAACAAGTATTGATTTGATTTCTTAGGCTCAAGTACTGAGAAACTTAGCCATTTTTATTTCTAGAATATGCCACTAACAGATTGGGTCCACACATAATAAAGTAATAATATACTACTTTTTTTTTAAGGACCAATCTTTCTTTAGCCCCAGCTGTAGGAAAAAAATAATTGCTTTTAATGATCAGATGCAACTAGCAGCTTTTATCCCCCCTCCAAACGTTACAGTGGTAACAGGCAGTGCAGTTACACAGCCCTGCTTCTCCCTCTCTTTTTGGCTCAAGGCAGTGACACAGCTAATAGATAGATGGCATTTACTCTACTGGCAACGCTTTTGCATCCAAGATCATTCCCTCTATCTGCAGCCAAGTTGGAAACAGGTTGCAGCATTGGTTGGGCAGCAAGTGTACAACTACATGGCAGTTGAGGATTAAAACACATACAGAGGAAAGTCATTGCCAACTGAGGAGACTTGGGGGGGAGAGAATACATGTATTTACTCAAACTTGGGTTAAGCTAGAACACATGATGAAAATCTTTACTTCTGCTGCTTTTTGCAAAGAGATGTAAATAATAACTCTACTTGAATCGTCAACTCAGTCACATGATCAGGCTTGGATCTAAATATACTTCTATTTATAAATTAATATCGGTCATTTTTATGAGCTTTACATCAAAGCTGGCCACAATCGTTTTACTCTGCCTGCATGATTCTCAGCACTCCAAGGCTGTAAGGGAATTGTCTGAGCAAAATCACAAAGTCCAGTGTGGCCATTCACAGCACTTACATACTTTTTCATAAAAACACCAGTTAAGAATTCCCAGTTGATACTTACATTAAAATGTTAATTATTATTCTAGGGTTTCCAGGGAAGGAGATATAGAAATAACCTCTTGATTTCTGAAGTTACTGGCTCCTCAGGCTAATGCAATAAATGGAGGAACTAGATTCAGGATTCTAAACAAACCTAACATTTCAGGCAAATAACTTAAGTCATAGAGCTATATGCTGAAATGAACCTTCCTCATTAGCTGATAATGAACATGAAATAAAGAAAAGGCTAGCTTAAATCTGATTGAACTTTAAAGTCCTGAAAACTGATATGTTATTCATCAAGACCAGTTAGAAACAATTCTAGGTCACTATTCTGACCTGAATATACCTGCAACTGCATAGGCAGACAGATTTACGCAAGTACTCATATTCAGGGCCCACTTACATTTATGAGAGAGCCCTGAATATGAACAAATATGAAGCCTTGGAAAGTGAGCTCTGTATTCACATGCTTACTTGCTTATTTGCTGCACAAATACAACCTCTATATTAAGCTGGAAAGCAAACTATTTTATTGTGCAAGAATAAGGGCATAAAAAAGGAAAAGAAAACATTATTATTGCAATTTCACATAACATGACATGATGAACAAAGAGCTTAGTAACTTATCTCACATTACATAGAAAGTCTGTGATACAGGCAGGAAATGAAGCCAGGTCTGCTTCACCCCAGTTTCTTAGCACAGGACAAGGTCATCCTTCCACCTTTAAACCTGCATAGCTGAAATCAAAGGCATACACATTCTTTCAAACTAAATCAGGGAAGGTTTGCACAGTTTTGCGCTTGCAAGTAGTAAACCTTTAACTTAATCTATAATTGAAGAGGCAACATTTCCAGCAGGCAAGCCCATGTCAGGGTACTGGTTCAGTATGATATATGCGGGAGAATGCTACTCATGAAATTTTTAGCACTTTCTCTAGTATTGCCTCTGTAGTCCTTAATATTTTCCATTTGAACTCACTAAAAGTGTTAGATCTGATAAGGTCATGGCCAGAAATAATATGGCAGCAAGAAAACTATGCAATAAATAATATAGCAGAAATGGTATAGTCATGCCAACAGACCACTTTACAGAGCAGAAGCATGAGTACTACCTAATTAGACCTAGATCCGCAGGTTTGTAACATAAAACAATGTTGTCAGGTCACTGATAAATGCAAACTCTTGCTGAACATGTCTCTGCTGTGGACCAGATGCCCGCACAACTCCCTGTTACAGAGGCACCCAGCTGCCCAGACTAAGGAGCCTGTTGGAGGACCCTGCCTGACCGCTCTCTGTCCTTTCAAAGAAGATCAGGGTGCAGAGGGGAGTGATGCAGATAAGGGTTGCCTTGATGTAGAGTCTAGAGGTAGCCAGAATATGGCATAGGAACCACAACAGTGGACATCTGCCCTACAGCATACACACGGCTGCTAAGACTCAGACTTTTTATGCTTCCTTGCATTTGATTATGCACCTCCTATCTCAGAACTAAGATTTTTTTTCTACCTTTAGTTGTTACTAAATATTTTTGAGAAATATTTTCACCATCTGCAAATAAAGTATGCCAGGAAAATGACTGTATACCTGAAAATACAATTTTTGAATAGTTTTCCCCAATAGACATCCCACAGTAAAATAAATGAACTTCTGCCTAAATGCAAAACAAAATTATGAATGCAATATATCTGTGTTGTTATGCTTTAAATAATTTTGTGAACTACAGTTGCTAGCAAAACAGACATATTTTGAGACTGCACGATATAATGGACTACAGCACACATACCACAGAGTTAAAGAGCTGGTGCTACAGAAATATTTTATGAATGGGGAATCTACACAGGCAGTTTCCATTAATATCAGCATGTTATCAGTACCATTCTTTACTTGTTTACCTGAATGAAATGAGAGGCCCTGCTAAGAAGGATAGATTCCTCCCCTGCAAATGAACAACCCACAAGAAACTAAGCACAAGTGATATGCTCTGCATGTAATTAGGTGTTGCTTGATGGTTGTTAATAAAATTGCATTAATTGATGAGTTGGTCCCTTACTAGGATATGGTTGCATAATCTTGGGATTCATATATATACATAGACAGAGATATGTATATGACTAGTTCACCTGTACTTCATCGTTATTACTGTTATTATTGACTGTTTCTCTATCATGCACAGGAGTGACATATCTCTTCAGTTATTGTATAGTCTTTACAGAGACTAAGGCAAATGTTATTTCTTTTTACCTTTTCTCCTTAATTTTAAAGAAGCTCTCTCCTTCAGGAGATATACAGAAAAATGACTTCTAGGAAATTTGCGTTTTCACATCCCACAAAGGTCTTTGGTCAAGAAAGCCCTATTGAAATCAATGGCATTTATACACCCACCAGTCTTGAAACTTCAGGGCTGCAATTCAATTTGCTGCTGTATCTGAGGCCTTCAGAAAAGAGCTTCATTTATTACATATGGAGAGTATTTCAGTCTCTCTCAAGTCTAAGTAGAAACTACTATTAAACCCTTTCTATTCTTTCTGCCCTAGCTTCATTCTTTACTTGAGCAGAAATGTCAGAGCTCTCTCTCACCTATTCAGGCAGCACTGTCAGGAACTCTCACTTCTTGTAGTTCACTGCTCTACCTACCTTGCTGTCAATTACTAACTAATACCTAGAGACCTTTCCAACACATCTTCCCATTTCATTATAAGGAATACAACAGAATGTCAGCTAGTTTGTTAAAGTTCTTTTTGTTTTAATTAAGAAGGAGTCTATACCCCTTGTTGAACTCGAGGAATTTAACACATTCTAATATTGTTTTGCACCAGCCTTCAGAAAATCTCACAAATTCACTCTCAGTGATTACAGGATTTTTATCACTCAGCTGAACCGTCTAGTGCTCATTACTTTACACCCAGCTCTCAGCCTCAGTGTTGATTATAATTTTCCAAATGGCTGTAAGGGCTACACAGCTGTCCTGGCATTCAAGAAGTGCTGCTTCTTCTCAGGCCTCTTTGTTACTGAGTCTGCTTCTCTAGCTACCACATCTTGTCAGTGTTGCTGTCAGTCCTGTACTCATCAACTTTTTCTGCTCAACCTTTCTATGACTTTAAATCCATGACGCTTAATCATCAGCTCTCTGTCCTCTCCTGCTTTCTCCATCCTTTCTTTTACTAATGTGGTAGTTGGTCTCTGTCTCCTCCACCTTTGGTCGTCACCACAGAAGTCATCACCAGCTTCCCTGTCACTCAAGCCTGTACACAAGCAGCACCTTTGACCAGAACCCCGTAACATACACTTTTTTCCTAAAAAATATTTCTAAATTATGGTCTTTCTTACTACCCTGCAGTTAAATATTTGACCAGGTTCTTATGATCTCATATCTGATTACTGTGACATATTTACATATTCTTCTCTGATGTTGACATGTGTCCTCTTGCCCAATCCTATCTATTAAAACTCTTATTCAAAGAGCATCTTCCTAGCTTGTGACTGTGACAGTGTTGCTCTCCTCTGTGTTTCTCCATGGACTCCCCTTTTGCTATTCTCCATATACACACCATGTCTTAAATTCCACTCAGGCACTGTCTATTCCATCTTAACCTTTTATTCAGTGATAGGAGATAACTTCTAGTTTTGATTTCCTCATAACACCAGCTTCCATCATGCTCTTGCCAAATTTTCAAAAAGGCCCCTTTGGATTCTCTCGCATGAAGATTTGCACAGAGCTCCCAATGGGCATGTCCAGCAACTGCTTTCAGAGTTGGCTGTTTCTAATGACCTGTCTTGTACAAAATCTGTTGTTTCTTATTTCACACTTGAGAGGCTGACTTTAATGTTCCCTGTTTCTTTGGGTAAACAGGGATCTGAACCAGGGATATAGGGTTCCTGGACACTGTGGTGATGCAAATAATAAGATATCTTTAAAGATTTGAGCCCTAATTCCTTTGTTGAAGAATTCAACAGTCTCAGTAGAATCTCTCTGATCTTAAACCAGATCAAAGCAGAGCAGGAATTAGGCTATTTATTGTCGGTTTCCTTTTAATCTGTATAGAATGGTTTTGATCTGAATATGGCTTTACACTATGCAAGGATCATTTATTTTTTAGTGTACTCTTTAGCTGAGGAAAATGAAATGTTACCACTTAATCACAGGCACTTTTCCTCACCACAAATAAGGTCTTGCTATAATGTATAACACCTTGTAAAAATAAAAATAATTATCTGTGCTCAGAGTTCTGTCAACATGAGTGATTCTAGCTTTCAGGCTCTAAGTTACCAGTTTACATCCACTTAGTATTCTTTAAAACACACCCAGGAAAAGTCCATTAAAATATTCATCAAATTCAACACTGGATGTCTTAAATAAATCTACAAGATAAAGTAAAAAGATAGAGTAAGAAAATAAAACTGAAAAGCAGTTATGTCATGAAGCAAGAGAACTACATTAGTCTTAATCTTTTCTAAGTAATGAATCCTTCATTTCTGTATTTGAACAATACATTATTTTGTGTGGGACTGTTCTTTGCTAACCAAAGTGATGCAATCTATCAAATAAGGTAAAGAAAAAGAGATTTTATATAAGCTCATAGAAGTAAATACGCTTTGTCTTGTCAGGGTGGCAGGCCCATGATGGTGCTTGACTATAACCACAGTCACCTGTTTAAAACTCTGTGAAATGTTTTTCTGTTGTATTTCCTTTATGGTCAAGGTGTTGAGACTTAATAAATGGTGCAAAGAAATGTTAGTCTGAAGCCACTTCAATGCTGCTGATACAACGGCAGTTTATGAGGATTCCTCCATAAAAACAAATCAGAACAGCGATAAAGAACGGACCTTGTGGAGCACTACAACGCATGTTTAGGCAAGTCACACAACTGGACGAGGAATCCCTGCCTCACAGACTGCTAGAGGGCACTGTTTTGCTTAGCACAACTGAAAATAGGAATGCTTTTTCCTGTCAGGTTAAACACCCTAAGTCCTGGCTGAAGTTGCTAGTCAGTGTAAACATGAAAGATAAAAAAATTAGGCTTAGAATCATTTTATATAAGAGAAATATGTTTTCTTTTCCTGAAGATTTTTAAGCCCTTATTTATTATTAGGCTATTTGAAGGTAATTATGCATGAAAAATATGTAATCAGGCAGATAGGCTTTAGGTTTGAAGAGGTATTTCCCACAGGTCAGTACACTCAAGTGCAGACTGGTACAAAATCTAAGCAGAATGATGTTTTGTAACAAAGCATAGTTTTGAATGGTTTTAAGTAATTCCACACCCTATTTATTATTCTGGTAGCTATCTTGGATATGTTCTCATTAGCTAAATGTTCTAATTTATTATAGATTCTGAGTTAAAACCAAGCTGCAGTAAGCAATGACAGTTACATTAAAAACATATTTTTCATGTAAGTGTCAATGTTTTTAAGATGAGTTAATTTTAATATGACTGGTTATCTAAGAGGGAGGCAATATACTCTGTTATTCAGAGGGACATTCAAAAGCAATTGTATATATGAAAAGTAATTGTATGTATGAAAAGGGGGAAGCTAAGGGATGGACCCAAAGGACAAAACTGTCAACAGTTAAATGATGATCTTTCTCAGTGCAGTGTTTGATCCAAGATAATGGTCTCTGCTTAAGGAGATCAGCATTTAGTTCTGCTTTGCTACTGTCCTAAGGTGAATTTCTGGACTGCATTTTAAGGCTCAGAGCTGATCTGCCCCTTCAGAGGTAGCTGGAGCAGTAAACCTGCTAGGGTGCATCAGCCGGAGCTTATGGGCTTTCCAGTTCTGGTGGAATGAGAGGTGAATTCTTCCTCATCCAATTTAAGAAAAATCAGTCAATTTGACTCAGATCACCTGTTTAGCTACTCAGAAGAGAATGCTTGTGTGATCCCATCTGTTCAGTAGCAGAGCTTAGAGAACAAATATCCCCAGAAAAGAAGCTGCAAGAAATACTTATAGGGTAATAACTTCTTAAATCATTACAGCTGTTTCCAAAGTTAATGTCTGTGCTTGACATCTTTTTTCTCTTATAGGGTTTGGCTGTCCATGGCTTGGAGAAGACCTAACATAATTCAGCTTGTGCAAAGGGGGATGAGGGAGGGAGAAAATCTTTATAATTAAAATAGCCTTTCCTGGAATTGTTGTGTCACTATATGCAATAACCCTGTACATTGCTCATCTCCAGCCCAGACTGGGTTTTGCTTTTATGCCAAAGCTGTAAGGGAGCCTTCAAAGGCAGCCTTATCTGTTGTTTACATTTGGCAAAGGGAGAATCTGCCACAAGCCAGATACAGAACTTTTAGGACCCCATCTACCCTTTCAGGCTTTTTATTTGGTATAGAAAAGCCAAAACAGTGGGTGAGGACTTCTTATCTTGTTCTTCTTATTCAGGCTTCTAAAGCATCTACATGAAAGAATATTGCAGCCTGTTATGTGACAAAGAATTTGTCTGGTTCATCAAATCTTTTGCCTGGGGACTTTTGTGCCTCCAGTGTTTACAATAAGGCACCTTCAATTTCTGCTAGATACATTATTCTTTAACAAACCTCTGGCCTACTATTACTATGGCGCTAATGTAAACTATTCAGCTATGTCCACAATTAACCTCAAAATGAATTGCCTTGCAGCACAGAGAAAGAAATTATTACTTGAAGACCTTTAAAATCAGTTCAATAAAATTGATAGAGTGCTTCCAGCACTTTGCCTGGGAGGGGCATTTCTCAGCAGGGCCATCGAAAGTGGCGCGGGGAACTCAGGCTCCCCGCTCCTCGCAGTGGAGCTTGGGCTGCAGCACGCACATCTGCGCTGTGCAGGACTGCTGCCTCTTTTCCAGGTGCTGATCCCACACGCCAGAGCCAGAGAGATGATGGGTCACCCCTTGCTGTTCAGAGACACATTCAGTTATCACTGACAGTCTTTTTTTTCTTTGAAATTTTATCTTGCATAGACTTTGCTGTAAAGATAAGACAAGATTTTATTGTTATTTCTTTAAGAAGGCTGTGAGGATGGTTTGTAATGTTTGTAAGCTTTCTGAGGCCACTGGACTGGGTTAAAACTAGCTTAACTGGCTTTTTTTTTTCTCCTTCTTTTCTCTTTTTCTTTGGGCTTTTCTTTTTCCTCCGGTTAGTTTTAACCCAATTCAGATCCTAAGCCCTTTACTGTACAGCTAACAGGAGTTTGAATAAGGGAACTAATGATGTGGGGACAAGAAGAAGAGGCATGGGAAACAGTGGCAGGGATAGCTTTTTCTATGGTAGTGAAGACTTATTCTGGTTTGATGCTGTAGAAAAACATAGCCTTTGACATAGCACATGACAGGTTGTTGCCCCAGGTCCTCCATGAGAGTAGGATAGTCACAGTGTTTCGCTCCAAGTACAGGTGAGAAGCCAAAGAAGGTCCGAAATGCAACTAGCACAATAACTACGAGCACTGCGGCCGTATGTCTCACCTGGAAGGTAGACAGGTACCCCAGGTATTCAAAGCTCAGGAGCTGCACTATCAAGATTGTGAGAGTATTTAAAAGAATAATCTAGGAAGGGGTTATTAACTATCTAATATCTGCAGCTGGGATATGTTTCAAATCTCCTTTTCCTGCTAGAAATGCCGAAAATAAATTAAAATATATTTTTCCTTTTTAGTCTAGAAAATAGGGAGTCAAGAAAATTCCGCTACCACAAGACTGAGAATTAAACTCTGTAAGCCAGTGATACTGAGCGTATGAGATGTTATCTTCTGAATTACCAGTTAATTTTATTTTATATTTCTGCCTTATTTCCAGAGTAAATCCATCCTGCTGCCTCACCAGCTCGGCTCTGCTTTGCTTATGAGCTCTGACAAGATCGCAGCTTGAGGTAGGGTGGCTGCAGACAATAGGCAGAACAGGGTTGTGATCACGATAATTGGCTGAGACATCCAGGCCTGTAATTGCTTAATAATAACCGTATCTGGTCTTTTTTGCACAGCAATCCCGTGTTAAGGTTCTATCTGATTGCTTGAGCTCACTAAGAGCCATGGTGCGCAGAGCAAAGCAGAGCTGCATCCAAATGGTGTGACAAACACAGAAATCATTAATGATGTAACTTCAACACAGGCATGAGAGACAGCCAGTAAAGATATTCCAGCTATGAAAAACAAGGCTCAAGAAGTTCTTGGTTTCCTAAAATAAAATAGGAAATATAGTAGCAAATAATTGTTCAACACATTTCCTGGCTGAGAGATTTTAGAGAAAAGCATATTGCCATTGTTCACTTGTGACTGTTATTTTTTTAATTTTTCTTACTGTTTTTCCACAAGCTGATCTGATGAAGAATATTCCTACCCCGATCATGTTTATTTTATTCTCTCAGTGTTATTCATTAAAGAATGCCACCTGGGTGGGGGTAAGAAAGACAGTCTTGGAGAAAAGTTTTTTGGTGAAATGCCTCCTATATTAAACTATTTTAAGAGTTATGATTGATTAGTACAAACTTCTGTGGGCCAGCCACTATATAATTTTAGCTAGAGCAAGACCTAAGGATATTCAGAAGACCTTTTTATTTATTTATTTATTTATTTTAACACAGAAGGAAATTAATGTGAGGGACAGGTTGTCAAATAGCAGTTGTATCAGTCACCATCACTGTGCATATGTGTGTGTGTAATACCTAAATTGGACAACTGTATAGGACAAAACGACAGCCCAGATGTGAAAGTTAGATAGAAAGATAGATAAATTTGGATGTCACCTGTCTTTTCTGCTGAAATTTTATCATTTCAGATTTATGACCCAAGACAATAACCAGGGAAATCATTTGAATAAAAATGCAATCTAGCTATTTTATTTACTATTTTAATATCAAGTTTCTTAATGTAAGTTTTTTTCAGCACTAGAGAGTATCATTATGGTGTAGAGAAAGCTACATTGGAGGAGAAACTAAGAGGAACAAAAAGAGGAATAGCAGCAATCAAGGGTAGGAAATCTGATAGAGACAAAACATGAATTTATTGAAGCAACAGGCATGTTAATTAACTATCTAAAACTCATAATGGTGGCTACCATTCCTTGAATGTCCTGACAGCCGACCAGTTAGTCACCTGGTTGTGCAAAGATACTTGAGGAAAAAACAAACAAACAAACAAACAAACAAGAAGGATGCTTGTTTCAAAACTGAGTGAAGTTAATTTCTTGGTAGCAGATAGAAGATTTCCAAATATAAATCAAAATAGTTACACACAGAGCGGATGACATTAATATGGAGCACAGCAGCTCCTCAGCTCTGGTGATGCTGTAGCCAGACCACCAGAGAGGCGCCTGGAGGCCCAGGACCTGGGGGCAGATCAAGCAGAGATTTTAGCAAAGGAGTGGACTGTTTGTGCAGAAAGCAGATTATACTTGGCATCTGATTGTTTAAGCACTTTTCTGTTTTGTGGTGATACAAGCAGTGCAGAGTGATGATGAGGTTAAGTCAGAATGGTCCATTAATTTATACTTTTGCCAGTGGCATGTTGCCATGGACATAAATAACTGTGCAAGGTGTGAGTTACAGGACTTTGGAGACTCACAGCTGCAGCTACATAAAAGAAAGGAGGAATCAATCAAACAAAACTAGCTGGCTTGAGGGTGAGCCTAGCTGCTAGACTTCACGTTGTTCTTACACTGAGTTTGAAGCTGTACATTTCTCAGTCTGCTTACCAGCATTATATTTTACAAACTTGCTAACAGAATAGTCAAAGGCAAACAGACCTAAATCTGTAGCAGCTGATTTCACTCTCTATGAGGAAGTTATTGAATCCTTAAGGCCATTCTTTAATAAGTTTTTGGCAATTGCAGCATTAAAAAAAAAAAATACTAAAAATCCTCCCACAAATTTCAGGCAGGAATAAAAACAAAAACAAAACAAAAAAGCTAGTTTGATCAATCTGACACTGTGAGCTTTCCATATTTAATTTTTACCCATCAGATCAATGGAATGAATTCTTCCAGACTGTCTCAGACTTCCTGAATTTCTTAGAAATAAAATGGCCGTCATATCACAGGAGAACCATGTTGTTATTATTTGATAGATTTTGTTGCTCATGTAATTATATAAAAAAATAAAATAATGAAAACTCTGGGTTTCTGAGTAGATCAAACAGCTTATCAACCTTTCAGAAGTTTTGGCTATAGAGAAGTGACTACTTTCATTACAATCTGTAAGACCTCAATTTTAAATTGTGTGTAAACAACTATGTTCTTATTTTGTAACAGAAAGCATGTCCATGCTGGAAAAACCGAGGATTCTGCAGTTTTACAGAAATCTAAGTCATGGAATGCCTCAAAGAGTTTGTAAATGAATTTTTTACCTAATTAATGGGCAGTCTCAAATTATTAGACAGATTAATAGGCCTCCTAAGTCCAGGTATCTAACAGTATTTCAATTGCTGGACTTCTGTGCTAATAAATCTAAGGCTACAATTCAGGAAAATATACACATTTAAACATGTTTTTACGCAAATGTTAAGACCAAAAATTATACATCTCCTTAAGTTCTGTGTGTTTTAAATACATGTATCTGAGCTGTCTTTCATGAGAATATTTGCCCAATTCAATGCCTGAAATGCTAGAATTATACAGAATTTGTAAGCATACATCATGAGCATACAGGATATTCTTGCATACTTTAACTCCTATAATTCTGCTGTATAATCTGTCACAGATTGTTTTTAAGTATATGAACAACAATATTTGGCTAGAGAATAGTGCAAAATCCAAGGTTATAAGAACAACATAAAACTTTAAAGACACATAGTAACCATTTTGTAGGTTCAAGTTGGGTAGACAGCTAGCAACTATAATAGCACCCAAAGTTAGGGAGATTAAATTTAGAGATATTGGCAGTTCATGAATCAAGGACCATTCACAAGCAAATGTACATGAAAAGAAAAACTGGCTAGGTACAAGCTACTATTATGTGGCAAGGCATGCACTTTTCTTTGCAAAATACGTAATGAAACACAATCCCTCACCAGTTCATCACTCAAACAGCTAAATCTGATTTTACAGTAAAAATGTAGTTTAATCTCATCAGGTTCCATAGTGCTGAAATATTGAACTTAACAATAGAAACTGATGTGATATGTTTCAAATTAAATTGAACTACTGCAAACAATGGGTTTCTTCAGAGGCTGGCCTTGGCTGAATCTGTTTTTCCACTTCATTTTGCAAAGAAATCATCAAGTCTAATGGCTTCAAGCAATCTAAGTGATGTACAGGTTGAATGAAAAAATAAGCAACGTCACTGGAAAAGTGCCGCGCATAAGCAAAAGGAGATAAATTACCACATGCTGCTCTAAAGGCTTTATCATTTCCCCATCCCTTGTGAGGAACTTCCAGCCAAAGCAAGGGGCCCTGTCTTAAACCAGTGAAGTCAGTGAAAAGATTTTGGCTTTCTTAACGTCTGGATAAGGCCTGACATCTGAAGAACATTGGGCAAGTGTTAGCGTGTGAGCTGAAAAGGTGGATACAAAGGTACAGGTTTACTTTTATTGCCAAACATCAGGTGTTTCCTCCGCTGCACAGGCAAGAGGAAAGCAGATAAAAGAGCTGTTGGCCGACAGGAGACGATCTGGCAGGTACTCACAGCCCAGGCCAGCCCCTGCCCCTGGCAGAGGGGACCACGACTTTGGGACGAGGAAACCAATCGCGAGATGGCCCTGACGTGCACATGAACACACCATCCTGCTCCTTCCTCCCAGAGCGCGCCAGGAGAAAAAAGCCTGGAGCTATGCATGTGGACAATATGTGAGTAATGAGTGGACACTAAAGCAGGAGGCATCTCAGTCTGAATGTAGTCTTACCTGTTTAGGCTTATACATCTCTCTCTCACTGTGTGAGACAGGTTTCTTCACTACAGTCAGAACAAGCTGATATTTTTTTTCTGTGCTCACAAATAAAGAATAAAAGCTGGGGGGAATACCCAGGATTGTTTGTTTCTTTTAGAGCTGAACTGGCAGCCAGCTCCTCCTTTGCAAGCCAGATGGCTGTGAGTTAATTCCAGTACCAACTATCCAATTCCTAGATTCCTGTTTGACAATATTGTTCTTCTTTATTTGTTTACTTTAGGAATAGGTCGGTAGGGAGCTTTATGGTCTCAATCATCCTCACTTAGGGGAAAGCCTATGTGAGCAAAGAAGAGGTTAGGAAAACAAAACCTGGGAGGTTTCCTGGGGAAGACTTTCTCCTAATCCTTCCAGGAGTGAAATGAGCTGTGTGGCTTACCAAAAGCAAAAGCACTCAATTGCCAGACTGATCCCCGGTTTCCCAGACTGGTTCCCAGTCCAATACCCCATATGGAAATCCCTCAACACCCAGGTAGTTGGTTAACATCGCAGATGCAGCTGCTGGATTGGGAATCCTGAGTTTACTTAAAAGAACAGTTATATGATGAAGTTTCTAATTCCCACCTTTTCTAACTGAGATTGCCATGGTCGTCTTTATTCTTGAGGGTGTTTTAGCAATGCTAACAGATAGAGCCTGGGAATCCTGCTAACCTAAGTAACTTATCCAAGGGGCAGGCAGCAGTTCAGCTGATAGAACTTGTCTAATTGATTGTAGATATGAAAATGGACCTATAAAAGTTTGTTGCTTGCCCTTCATAACAGTGTTTGTAATGCATCACTCATCAAGTTATTCCTATTTTCCAGAAACATATTTAAAACAGTTAAAAAATGAGTAACTGGAGGGACTTGACTTGTCACACACACTCCACAAGATGTTTTACCAGCTCCAGAACAATGGCTGTGAAGGCTCTAGGCTTTTCTCTACGGCTTACAGCTGCTGTTTAGCTCATACTTTATACAGATATATGGGAACAGTGCTAATAATAATGAAATACTGCCTTTCTTTCACATTGATGTGCTTGGTCTGGGTGAGATATTCAGCTAGGGTGAAAAAACACAGATCTGTTACAGTCAATGAGCTAAACTCATTTCCACCAGCTGAAAATACGACACATGATATATCAAGAATATCATGTGGGTCAAGCTAAGAGATTTTGATGTGTACAAATATAAAGAGACTTTAAAAAATAAAAATATTCACTGTTTCCTAGTGTTCTTGCAGTAAAAAGCAGGGTCATTCTTTTTTCTTTCTTTCTTTCTTTCTTTTTTTTTTTTCTTTGCACAGGTAAAACTTATGAAAGGTTGATAAGCCAGTTGTTCTCCCAAGCAACCCAGAATTTTCACTGTTTATTTTGTATATGATTACATTAAAAACAAAGTCTCCAGAAATAATAATAGCATAACTATAATATGACTACCTTTTATTTCTAAGAAATTAAAGAAGTCTATTAAAGAAGTCTAACGCAATCTGGAAGAATTCAGTCTATTGCTCTATGGGTAAAAATTAATCATGGAAAGCTCACACAGGTAAGTATCTTTTTATGAAATGTTTTATCCTGATGAAATTAATTTTTAAAAAATGGCAGCATCTCAAGAACTTTTGTATCAAATATTTCCTTCATAATGAAATATGTGATTTTTCAAACAGCCATCCCTGGAAAGGCAACATAGTAACTGGGAATCACACTGTGATTCTTTTGATTCCTTCCAGTAGCATTGCTTGGTGGTAATGTTTCTGCAGGTCGGATTCTGATTTACTTATTTTTGTGCAGCTTCAGTGATTTGGAAGAGTGTCAGGAGCAAAAAAGAAAAAAAAAAAGAGTTAACTGAGAACACGAGATACAAGTTATCTCTTGTTATCTCTTGTGCTCCTTTGGGACAAGGCTTGATGTCTTGGGACAAAATTTATGTAGGGCTTTAAAGAAAAGGTTCAGTTTTATATAATAAGGAAAAAGATAGTAATTTAGGAAACTAAAGAGAGACATAATGTGACTAGAGAGCCTGCAGATAGAAATGAATTTTGGATCACCCTTTTGGTCATGCTGATGTGAATACAGGGAGTATTAGGGTGAGAGACTATGTTGCCTTCAGCAGGAATTTTAATTGTGAGGGAGAACAGAATTTGGAATGCTATTAAAGAAGAAGCAATAGAAATTTGAAAGCAGGCTGACCTCAGGGAAACAGAGACAGTCATTAGGGAATATGACCCCAATTACATATATTAGCTTAGGAATATTTGCACTTAACTCAGACTTTATATTTTGAATGTGTCATTCTTTATCAGCCCTTTCTATTATATTAAAAAAGCTATACGAATTTGTCTCTTGAAGTTAACCTGAAAATTCTCTCTCTTTTTTTTTTTTCTTTAATCAAAGACTTTCTAAAGTCTGGTGAACAGAAGTAATTGGCTTTCACACAGAAAGTAGTAGCGTTTCATTTTGATTTGGTAGTGAGTCCATTTAAAATTGGGTTTTCAATGTTTGCTTTCCTAAAGTGACACAAGTGCATATATTTTCTCCATTCTTACTTTCATGCAATCTAATTAATGGTTAAAGGAATTAAGCTTTTTGGAAGTTGATAAATGTGAGATTACCGCATAATGGAAGAAGCAATTTGAACCATTTGGCCACACTACTTGGTTCTAAATTAACTGTAACCATTCAGGAAATGGACCTAAGAATCATTGTGGACAGCACAATACGTATCTCTGATCTGGCTATGAGAGCAGTTAAGAAGCAAACAAATCGTTAGAACTTAAAAGGAACGGGACAGAAAGTAATACTGAAAGTATAATAATGCAGTTCTCTGAATTGACAGAATGATGCATCTGCTTCTAGTCTCCCTATACTCGGAAAAGACACTGTATAGAATTAAAGAGTTTAGAGGAGGATGATAAGAATGATTACATATAGGAAACAGAGATGGGAGAGAATGGCACTGTCTGCAGAAAAGAATTGATACAGGTATGCAAAACACTGAATGAAAAACCTCTTTTTAAAAATGTTTTTATACTGTCACTCTTTTTAAAGCATCTATGTTATGGTATAGCCAATCTTGATGGAGTCTTTACCATATAGTTCAAATAAGTCTTATCTACTTGCCAGGTGATAATACTAGCAACAGGAAAACTATATTAATGACTTTCTTTAAGCCAGCCCTGTGCGCAACTTGCTATTCAATCTCTCTTCCACCTTCCCCTGTGACCTGTCTCTTGCCCCTAATGAGGCCTATTGATGCTGCTGAAAATAATGCTTATTGGGGATTCAAATCTGGACATACATTCTAGCAGCAGATGAGCCAATAGCATAGCCTTGCATGTTAGTACTATGCAGGTGACACACATCTCTATCTATCCTCCAAAGTGTTTGATCATGCCAGTGTCAGTAAATTGCCCAGTCATTAAGCGTACTCTGTCATGAGCAAGGTGCAGGCTGAATCTGAATGCAAGGAAAACAGGACAATTGTTAGTAGGCAGAAGAAACCACTCTGAGGAATTTTCAGTGCAGTCTTCTTCGGTTAGAGGTACATACTCATCACTGCCAATTTAGTCTGTTGCTAAGGCATGTTCTTTCATTTTGCTGTGTCACTAAAGTGTCACAGCCAGTATCTCCTACCAGCTTCAGTTGCCTGAGAGACTCCACTCTGTCCTGGTGAGCAGTAGCCCGGTCCCGTTACCTGCACCTTTGCGAAGTCTTGCCAGGGCTGCAGCAGCGTGCCTGGGCACAAAGTAGTCAGGTCAGCTACAAACCCCAAACTGCACAAAATGCACTTCCCCATCCCTTCAACAACTTGGCTTACTGTGAAACAACAACACTGTGTACACTGGCAACACTGATTTCCCACAAAATATCATTCAGGTTCACAGTAGCCATATTTTTCCTAGCATTGCTCCATGCTATGGGCCTAGAACAGCTGGTAAATCCAGGATGAATGTCCTGCTTTATACCTCAGGAACAAAAGAATTTCATTCCACAAGACTAAAACTGAGAATAAATTCTTCAGGAGTATGAAACTGTGATATGAATTCCCATAGGCACTAAGGACAGCTACAAAGTTTACTCTGTTGCTCCAAGTGCAAAGAAAATATCTTCAGAACTACCTTCTTTAAAAGCAAACAGCAGACTAAATAATAGAAAGCAAATAAATAAATAAATAACCTTAAACCATAATCCCATTAAAGCGAAACACTGCACTACACACATAACTCTCTCCTTGGAGAACAGATGAAGAAGAAAATGAACCACATGTAATTTTGGTTAGTTGGGTCATTTAAAGAACTACTGCCAAAAACTGGGAGAGCTTTGCTGTGACTCATATTTTTCTATTAATATCTTATAATGAAAAACCATACATTTGTGACAGACCTTGTCTTCTCAGTAACAGCACATCACATAATTGCTTGAATCTTTGGGCTGTTCACATTTCTAAACCAAATTTCTTCAAGTTCATAACTTCTAGGGTGGCTTATGGTTATTTTTATGAAGAATCTAATTTGCACAAAGCTTTCCAAGAAAAAAAATCTGAAAATACACAAAGCATCTCTTTTCCTATCATAACTAAAAAGCTTCAAATAATCTAGCTCAGTGTTTTTACATGCAAAGAAAGTTATCTGTTATACTATGTAACATTTTATAAACTTATTTAGATCCTATTGGATATTAGATATGCAAGGAATACAGACAAGATACTCTTTTACACCTACCTTTTATCAGAATTTATTTAAATTCAAATTTGCTTTCAAATTACCCATACAGATATATTTCCTTCAAATAGGCTTTTTTATAATAAATAAGTGTCCCTTTAAACCTCAGTTGTAATCAGGCATCACAGAAAATTTCCAGATGGCAGTTTCATTCTAGACAATCTGCTATCTCAAGTGTCTCTCTCTAAAGCCCCAGTGAGAATCAAGTGCATTTATTACATTCTGATGCAACTCCTAGTGCAAGATATGTTTGCTTTTTATCTAATAGTATATCAAATATTTTATATTGTAATAACTGATGCAGCAATTGCAAAACTGCTGTTCAGCAGAGGAAGAAAAAAATGCCATTACAGAAAGCAGTCAAGGATTCTGACGGCATGACGTGAACCCTAATGAATTAGCTGACAAATGAGCACAATAAGTTCTGCTCAAGTGTGCTCTCTAAGGAGCAAATCAGCAAAGCTTCTTTTCTCTGCATTTTCCCCTTGTAAGGCTAAAGTCCATGCAACTTAGTTCTCAGCTGTGGTTCCAGGTGAGATGTACTGAAAACATATCAAGAGCAGTTTCCAGTTCCCCCTTCCCACTCTGCATTATGCTCAGCACTTCCTTCCTGTATACTAAATATCACCCAGTCTCTCAGCACTAGCCCTGCTTTAGCAGTTGTAGGCTATGACACCAAAAGAGAGAGAAGGGCAGAATCAAAAATTTTTTGACCACAGCACAAACCAGGCCTTTGTCGTCTGAGATGTGGCTCCACAGCCCATTGTGTCGTGACCAACTCTTTCTCTCAGATTAGTGCTGCTTTAGCCTCACAGGACCACACCATGTCTTATGGACCTCCCTAGCATTAAATCTACTGAAGAGATTCTCAGATTCACTACCCCAACCTTAGTGCAAAGTGTTATGCAAATTATGGGTCAGTGGGTTTTGGTTCAGCAGCAGAACTCAGCCCTTATCTCAGAGGCGGGCTGCACTTCATCGCTGCAGCCATGGCACAGCAATGCAAGCCACAAAGTTAGTTCCCCTTCCTCCTTAGAGAAATCCATATGCACTTCAAAAAATATCTTTGTAATATTTCTAATCTTAAGCCTGCTTTTTCACAACTAATTCACCTGCATTCCTTCCAGTATGTCACAGTACTGGGTAGCCTGGATGGTTGTTGGTTGTTCCTTCTATATGCAGGACACCCTTCACCACTCTCAGTGAGTCTTCTGACCACACAAAGACAGAGCAATTCTTCCAAGCCTCATGGCTTGTCTGAGGCCAAGGTCCCTCTTCTGAACCATCAGGCAAGAATAGCAATGCGAAACTATATTTGCAGGATCCAGTGGCTTTGGGATGAGATCACTCTTCACGACACTGTCCTCTACATAGCCTGGAGATCTTGCATGACAAGGAACACAAAAGTGAGTATACTTTGGAGATGGAGATTCTGTTGCTCTGCTGATTGTAGGCTATAGGACAAACTTGTCCAGTGTCAGCAGCCCTGATTGCTAATGTCACACAGACAAGTGGATCAATAGCCAGTTCTGCAGGCTGGTCTTAACTCTGAATGGAAGGAAGATCTCTAAGCTGCAGCTATACTTGTAGCTCCCCCTCTGTCTCAAAGCTAAATTCCCTCATCATCATCACTATCTAGCCACAGGACTGCCTGACAGTACTGCAATACTTAGGCACAAAAGGCTGAAGGAAAGGATACAAAGCTGCTCAGCCTGTCTTACGTGTCAGGAGCCCTCTGCCCAGAGCATCACTTGGAGATGATAGTGGTCTTTGCATCTGTCTGGAAGGAGTGCCTCTGAGAACGTAATTTCAGGAAGCTGAACCACAACTGTCACATAGATCACTGATGACCTTGCAGGGAAAAGTCTGTAATTGGATGCAAAGGTAGGTAAAGGCAAAAAAGCTCAAGGAGACCCACAACCAAGCCAAGGACAGCAGTTCCCAATTGCTGAATTCCATTTGCAGGGGAAGTAGATGTACTTCAGAAATGACCTGTCCCCAAAAGGCTGTGAGAGAGAGGTCATTATGCAGGCTGTGGTTGTGCATGGAAAAGATGTTGCGAAGGATACCCAAATTTCTGCTCTCAGTCGACTTCTGCTGAGGATAGGCGCCTGACATCACACACCTTTATGCAGCTAAAAGTCTCTGCTACTCACAGGCAGTCCACTAAAGATGCCAAACAGGCAGCAACCGGCTGCAAAGTGTCCTCCACTGGCAGCAAAACCACTGGTGCCTACAGAAGAAAGACAGTAGCTGGGGGAATTAAAGCGACAGGCAGGGACATGCTGAACAACAAACACGAACAATGGGACCTGGCCAAGGAAAAGGAGTGGCGGTGTGTGAAAGGCATGTTGTGCACCTTCAGCTACAGTTACACTGGGTATGCATCGGTTATGAGGCCATCTCATCTCTCTTAGACAGCTGCCCTTTTTACCTTTGAGGAAAAGTGAACCACAGCTACCAGTCAGAGCTGCAGTCTGGCTCAGGGAAAGCAGTTGTGTAGTGATGAACCCAGAGGAATGAGCCCTATCCCTGCACCACATGCAGAGGGAAGTCTCTCTCATCAGGAACGCTGGAAGTAAGGGGTATTTGGTGCAAATGCCTTGGGATGTGCCCTATGAGTGGTCGGGATGGATAGCTGGGGAATTACAGAGGCACTGTAAGAGCGCAAACATAGATGCAAGCTACAGGACTCAGGATGCTTCAAGGATCCCTACATCAGGAAAAGGGACAATACCTAAATATTCTTAATGGTATGGGAGCCAGTTACTTGATTCACTGCCTCCCTTTTATGTTCTGTCACAGAACCTGAGTTCAGGTGAGTCATTTTCTCCTGCTGTTGCTGTTGCACTGGACTTCGTTAGTGTGCATCTCTCCAGAGGGGAGAACCTCAGGGAACCTAATCTTTGTGTGACACACTGATGCCTTTGCTTTTCAGAAAGACTGTTAACTGCAGGCATTTATAACTTTTGTGGCATATATTAGGATTTATTTTAGAGGTCACTTCTGTTTGTTTGTCATTTATATACCTACTCAAAACACAGTATTTAGCTATCAGCTGTCCTGGAGATAGCTGCTTTATAAGACAATAAAATAAATATATTCCAGAAATACATTACTCTTCTCCTTTTCTTATTTTGATGATGGTACATAGATGCAAAGAAGACCAAGACTTCTATCATGTTAAGATTATAATGGATGAATTCATCTTTTTTTCTTAATAGGTTTTCTTGGTTTTGAATTGCCTAGCAAGTTTCATAAAGTGGAAAAGACAAAGCCAAGGGGCATTTTGGCACTGAAGCAGATACAGATTTTACCCTGAATTCATGCTTGCCACTGAAAAATTCCATCTTTGTAGAAATGATGTGAGCACTTTGTTTTGTTGATGTAGTACACTACCTAATGTATCAAATGAATGAGGTATCAGGTGGCATTATAATAACACAGCACATCACCAGAGTTAGCTGTCTCTAAAATCAGGTCTTGCATCATTACACCAAAAAGCAATCAGAATGCTACTTGAAAGATGGCACTATAGGAAGGAAGAAAAAATTCTGAAGAGTGTTTAACAAGAATTTACAGGATTAACATTAAACAAAATATATTGACAGCATCTGTTACATGATGCCAGGTAGAAATATGAGTCATATTATTAGCATGTAGCTTCTTGAAACTAATCCTGTGACATCTGATGAATAATTTGGCATATACATACATGTATATTTTTAGCCTCCAATTCATACTAGTTCAATTGAAGTAGCTTATGCATCTCTCTTTTCCTCCTTAATCATCAGAAGTGGTTCAAGAACCAGTTTGACTGGGGAGAGGTGTTATCGTATCATGTACTATCACGAATGATATTTCAGTTTTTGCTTTTAACAGCTAAATGTCAAGGAGACAAATGAAAGTATATTTCAAGTTTGTGCTGCTCCTTCACCAGAAGATCTGTGTTTTTGCAACCTAGGGAACAAAGCTAGGAGTCTGAACACACAGGATTTCAATAAAAAATTTCCCAGGGAATGAAATTAATTAGCTAGCCGGAAAGGAGTATTTAAGCTTCTAGTCAGATAACTGGAAGTTCACCAGCTCAGCAGAGTCAAAGGGGGATGACATCATCGCTATCCCACAGAAATAGAGGGAAGATGTTATGAGTCTCTCTTCTGCATATCCCATCTCCCCACCTACCCCGGACCTTCCCCGGCGCACTGCCTACACTAAGTGTTCTGCCCCTCCCTGGTCCATGGGCAACCCATTCTCTGTTTCCTTTTTTCCCTACTGTCTAGAGAATGATACCGCACCTAATACATTTTTCCTTCTTCCTCTCCTTTTACATTAGCCCATTTGCATGGTGTGTTTTCTCTGATTCTTGTTTTCAAGGAGCCAACCTGACTCAGATAATCTACAGATAATTCCAGAAGTAAGTGCCTAGCTTAATATATATTATAAATAAACAAACAAACAAACAAATAAATAAATAAAAATATATAAATTATACTGTGAACCAGAGCCTTATCAGCTGATCAGCTGCTCTTGTTGTCTAACCCCTTCAGAGATACTGAGATACAGAGAAGGGAGAAATATGTACTGTCAAAAATGAATGATTCAGGCGGGTAAAATCCCCCTTGCAAGAATTCTGTCTGGATTTTAACATTCCTCCTCTTTGGAGGAGCTGAAACACATGTGGAGCTGCAGGGATCCCAATGGATGTGGACAGCATTTCCCTCTCCAGCAGTCTCTTTTCCCTCCTCCAGTCAGCGATTTGGCTTGCTTGGGCTGGAGCCATGATCCCACCGACAGCTCAGCTCCGGCTGTGCACGACTTCAGACACAAGCCGTGGGGAAGGTGATTATTGAGCTCTAATCCACCGCACCGTCAGCAGAAGAATAACGCTCCGACTGGTTGCCCTCCAGCCAGTCCTCCATGCATCGCCACTGTTCTCCCCAAATCCCATAACACTGTGTGTTGGCTGCACATGAAATTTCTGCTCTCGCTGCTTGCGTGGGTGGTAATAATGTCTCAGATTCATTTCTCCCACACCCTTTCATTTTCTGGCCAGATTTGGCCATAATCTGTTATTTTACCCCTTTAAATAGAACCACCAGTGCCCAATTTTGTCTCTTTTTCTGTTAAAGTGGTGTTTGGATGAGTCCTTGGACCATCACCTACCTTTAACAGAAATGGATGGAATGAAACTCAGCTATGAAAGCAAGCTACTGGCAGCTCATATACAAGGTGCCAGTGAAACTACCTTTCTGCTGGCTTTTAGATTTTTCAGGCTTGAACAAAGATGCTGTGACTAATATTTTAATACATGTAAATTAACATATTGGAGTAACTGGAAACTAACATTTGCAATATGCCTGCCAAAAAAATTGTTACCAACACTCAGATTATAGCAAGAGCTTTTAGCTAAAATTGCAACATGCTTTTTATTTTTCACAGCAAATGACTCCAGTCAGATTTAAGATACAGCACCATCTTATGGATATTTGTGTATAGATAAATGAATGTAACTATTTCTCTGCTGGCAAAATGTTTCATGGATAAGGCCTTTCTTTGCCAACAAAACATAATAAGGCAGAATTACCAATCTCTGTACACTTTCAATATGTGTGAAAAGTCAGAATTAGCTCTAGGAATGAGAAAGGACATTTTTCTGACAAAATCACTTTGGCAAAATTCCCATTCAACTATGAAGTCTATGATCACAATGCCAACTATTCCCAGTATTCTAGTATCAGAGCTTCCAATAAGTACTAAAATTTCATGTGAGAGATCTCAAAACTCTTGAGATTCATTTCCTAATCATAACATTAAAAATAAATTTAAATTTCATTTTATTTGTTTCTGGTTTCTGGGCCATTAAGATGAAGTAGGGTCATATTTTTAAGTTTTTCTCGGCAATTTTAAATAATACTGTCTTTTCATTTTTCTGTCCATGAAAGTGGAAGTTTTTTCCTACTTATGTGATTGCAGAGGCTGGACCTTTAAAAAAAAACACATTCAAATAGCACGGACTGGGGGTCCTGTTTTTCAGTTTAACTCCCAATTATTTAAGGCCTGTAATTAAAGGAGATGTAAATGTTCACTCTCACTTCGTGCCCTTTTAGTCATTCAAGTGTCACAAAGAATTTTCCATGCAATTAAGAACCAGACACTACGTTTTTTCCTTTTACTGATATTACAAAAATGAAGTCAATTTATTTCTACAGTTTCTTGCCTGGCAAGTAACAAATTAACTGGCTTTGTTTGTTAAATCACTGTATTAAGCATAGGAAACGACTGACAGCCCCAACCTATCAGCAACAACCTTGTAGGCAAACCCTGACTCTATATGAAATCAGAGTAATGGGGATCTATATGGGTACTGAGTTCTCCTAGTGAAGATCTGATTACAGGGAAAGGATACATTTCCTACAAAAAAAGAAGAACCCTTACTGAGAACACACGTAAGTATATGTTTAACTATAAACTTAGGTTTTAGTCCGATTAAACACTTAGCAATCTTAACGTTCCACAGCTACTCTCCTGACTAGAGATGAGTTTACACATAAAATGAAGTGCTTTCCTGAATGGAGGAAACTGTGTATGGAGGAAGTGTGTGTGTGTATGTGTATCATACATGTATATTTTAAATTACATTTACATTTTATTAGAAAGATACCTACCCAAAATTCTAGGAAGCCTGATAAATCAGTATCAATACAGTACATAGAGTGAAATCACAGCAACTTTGAAACATTAATTTATTTATAGAATAACTTCTGTCCAGGATTTTATTGCTCTAGGAAGCACAGGCTCCAAAAATCCCATTAGATTATATCCTTGCAGCCTTCCTGAAATCTCACCACTGAGGGGCATATAAAGAGAGAGAAGGTTTTCTGGGTCTTGGGCCATTAAGAGCACGTTGCTAGCTTCTCCCATCTTGGCCTCTCCCTGCCCATTTATAACTTTATGATTTATGATGGACATCTCAAATCCACTGGAAACCAGTGGAGAGCCAGTGCAGTGTCCTGATAATGGATAAGAGTAATGAAGCTCCTCATCAGAACAGAAAGATCAGAACTTCCTCACCAGCTGATCAGACAGGTGGTGCTGGAGGCCAAAAATTCAGTTGCAAAACCTAGCATATAATGGCAGATGAATCTGGTATTATTCCTGCCATCTTCCTTTGCTAACTTTCCCTTTAACACTAGTTGCATGCCATGATTTAGCAAGCACCCCCAAAGGCTGTAATCTAAAGGACTGATTGCAAGATACAGGACAGCACAAAGAATTATGTTTGTATTTGTTGTTTGCCTTAGGAATTAGTTTAACACAAATATTTAAATAAAGTTAATATGAAGAAAAATGTCACCTTCTGCTTTAATTATCTGTCAAATATATTCCAATCTGTCAAATATATTTCAATAAACCTGTACTGAAAGACATGTTTTAATCTAGGACTCTCTACTCTCTTCAAATTAGTTTTTGAAAAAAATGTAGAATTAAATTAAAACAGCTGAATTCATTGAAAATATGTGCTCGGTAAATGCCCACTTTGGTTGAAATATCCTTAGCAATAGATAATACGTGTGAAAAGATATAACAAGAGATATAACAAAATATTAACTGTGCTCTTACATGTGCACTTACTTTAGAGGCAAATGTACAGATTTTTACACAGCTTACATATGTGGTAGATGTTTCTAGCTCTCCTTTCAGCTTACTGCCAGCCAGAACGTTGGTAATTCCAGAGAAATCACTACAGCGCTTCACTCAAGATATAAATCAAAATTTTACCTGTCTTGAAAGATAATAAGTGTGAATTTATGACATCCTCCCTGACAGAGTCATCAGGACATTGCAAAAACAGTTCCAGTAAGATTACAAAATGCTGAAAAGCCAACGTGACAAAAAGCCAAATGTAGTAATACCAATCCCAAGTTCTCACAAATCAAGGACCCCAAATCATAATATTGCCTTTAAAATCATTTGATTTGAGAAGTAAGAACAAAACCAAATTCACATTACATTCTTTTTAACTGTCTTATCAAAAAGATAAGCTATTAGAGTGCAGTCACTTTAACTTTTCTCCACAAGGAGAAGGGCTAGGCTTTTGGGGAGGGAGACGAGGGACTATGAAAGCTGAATTCTCACTCAGTATACTCAATGCAGTTTCCAGTGCTGAAGATAATGTGCCCAGATACTAATAAACTTGTGGTGAATTGCATGAACCGGCAACAAATAAACTATACACTATAATCAAAATTTTCTGAAGAAAAGAAATTGTTTGATCACCTCTGAAGAACTAACTGAACTGTATTAAAACTGTACTGAAGCTGTATTAAAACAATAGTACTAAAAACGGGCCTTCAGCTAACCCAGGGTATTGTGTTAGAAGACCAAAAGGTGGGAGCATGGCAAAAGCAGGGAATTTTCACATGGTGGTCCAGAGAAAAGGCATGGAATATCACTTCCATTTACATGGTTTAAACTATTGGGCCACTTTAAGTAAAACCAAAAGAAATATTTGATGCAAGTCTAGCCATGGAATGGCAGTGATTAAAAAATGATTCCAGTTTACTGGTTCTAAAAATATCCCCTTTCAGTAAGACAGCCTATAACAAGGTCTTCTCAATGATAAATCCAGACACTAGCAAGACTTTTCTTATCTCTGGTCATGATTATATTCTGACATATTCAACGTGCAACTTCATCCAAGTTCAAATGCAGGGCAGAGTCTAAGAGCCTGTTGAAAATGAAGGGAGAAAAGTCCACTGTAGAGAAAGGAAGGGCTATTACTGTCATCAGTGGACTTTGGATCAAGTCCTAACTCATGAGGATTTACATGCAACAAATAGACAACTAGGTATGATTAGGATGCTTTTGAAACAGGCAGAATCACACTGACGAGCACTCTGTATTTTCGAGAGAGCAGTATTTGGATACTGCTGCCCGTATCTGTATTCTCCGCAAATGTTTTCTATACTCTAAGGCAGATAAGTTGGTTGCAAAACATTCTATGAGAAGAAAATATATCAAAGTCAAACTCATATGCAGGTATCTAAGGAGGGTTTGATTGTTCAAGTACTTAAAATGCAAATTTCAAATGTGGCAGCAGGCATTCTTTTTGTTTTGACCATATGCTCTAAAGGTCTGCCAATGTGTTCAAACATTCTCTTCATCATGAAACAGAAAATTACCATATATCATTTCATAAGGGTTAGAACCAAGTGATTTCCTTGCATGCAGTGGGAGGATCTGGTCTTAACCGCATTGTTCTTTATGTCGCTGTTTCAAACTCCTGAAGAAATTTCCATACATGCACATCATCCTTGTGTTTGTTTTGTGTATGCTTTGATTAAAAAGCTAATCTTGTTTTGTAGTCTATTTCCGTTATACTAATCATTTAGGATATGAGTTAATGGCCCTTTGTACCATTTATTTAATTACTTAGAATTTGACAAAACAAATGTGGACTCTGGCTGTTTTTCTAAATATTAGGGCACCGATGCTTGAAGCTTGTCTGTTTTATATTCCAGAAGGTTGATTCTTCACTCACTGGTCAGTGAAGTGCAGAATAAGGCCGTGGTAAATGACATTTCATTTCCATAACAAATGTAATGGAAAATATGAAAAGGACATTGTCAATCCACCTAAACTCCAAAATTCACCTTAAAGGAAGACAAATTCATTGCAGGTGATTAGACTGAGACTGAAGTCCAGAATTTGGAATTACACAAACAAAAAAGGGTATGGATAAACTATGCAAGCAGTCAATCATCCGACTAGTGAGTTACAAGCTCAGTTCCCGTAAGAGTCCACAGAAACTGTACATTCATAATTACTTATGTATAAAGCCCGGGAATCTGAGCTCACATGCTAAACAAAATTAACAGGATAATAACAACATTTGTCAATGGACAGTATGCAAAATGTTACGCTCACATGGTGAAGAATTTGAAAGGCTGAGCAAAACCTTTTGGATTCCCAGAACGTGCAGAAAAGGAATTCAGAGTGCTGGAGCATATTTGCCTCTCCTGCACCACCGTTATTGCTCTCCCCCCCTCTTCTCCTTTCTTACAGAACAGTCCTCATGGGCAATCACACTGCACAAAAGCCCTACTTTGATTGAGGAGCAGATCCAAATTTCTAATTCAAGCAGAATGCAGTTGCTCAGCTCATAGCATTAGGAAAAAAAGCAACTGTCTCTTTGGATATATAAAAAGGACAGTTGTCTATACACCTCACAAAGTAGTCAGTCTTTCTGTTCAACGTGATGTGGGAAGGTTAGGGTACCCTTGAGAATCCCATGTCAAGAGAAGTGTACTTCAATAGGGAAGAAACAAGAACAATAACAGTTTGCACCCATCGCCTACACAGAAAGACTAAGGGATTAAGGTCATTTAGCCCAAAGAAAGCTGAGGAGAACCAGGAAAATTCATTTTTTACAGAAACCTTTTAAAGAAAGGAAAGGAATAAACTGTTTTCAATGTTCGCTACAGAAAGAACCAGACTAAGAGGTTTAAATTGCTCAGGGACACAGCGTAGGTTTTAGCGGCCCCAAGGACACTATTGACAAAGGCTTAAAACTCCCTCTCTTGCTCTTCCTCCCTTGAATCTTCCCAGCAATCCCCTTCTTGGCGCTGGGTCAGTGACAGAGACTATTGCACCGCTTTGGGGGGAGACTGCATGGGAATGAGCATCTCAGCCCTGGAAGCACCCCAAGCCTCTGGCAAGAGCAGACCTGGCAGTGGGTCCTGGAAGAGCCACGGACCCTGGGTGAATTCATGTCTCTCTTCTCCTTGTGCTTCCTCCTCACTCCCTAGTAGCCAACAGAAAAAAACAATAAGGTCTAGTCTCAAGGTGTGGGCAGGCGCAGGGAGACCATGTCTTTGAAGTGCCTTTTCCCTTCAGTTTTTTTCAGGTGACCCCTTCTTTATCCTGGGAAGATTCCCCTCAGGGTCTTTCCCTCCAAAACAGGGAGGGCAGGTAAAGTCTGACCTTGTCTAGACTGAGCAGAAAAGCTTCAGTAGCAAATGGAGTGGAGCAAAGTGCTTCTCTTATCCTGCGTGCCAGGAATAGAGGAAACAGAGCAGGGCAAGCAGGGCCAGAATTTGGGTCTTTCCAAGCAGGAATAACAGAGGCTAGGCTGTATGCTCTCATGCCATAGGATGGCATAAGTTCCAGAACAGGAAACTTAAGGTAGCATTAGGACGAGCTTTCTGAATTGAAAGAGGGTTAAATCCTGGAACTGTTTGCCTAGGGAGGTGAAATGCTGGGGGGTATTAAGAACAAGGGTAGACAAGCATCAGTCAGGAATGAGTTAGCTATACTGGATCTTATCTGGGAGCAGAAAAACAGTCCAGATAACTTCTTAAGATCTTTTCCAATCCTACTTTCTATTATTTGTTTATAGAACTGAACAGGGCTTAAGTGAGCACCTTGGTCTGGAAATGTAATAGGATTCACTGGAACTCAGAATGCTCCAGAGCTCTCGCTTCAGTGAGCTTTGTGTCATCTGGGGTTGCTGAGAAACCAAATGCTTTAGAAAGCAGTAACCATCCTTAGTAAAAATAATGCTACTTATGTGTTAATGATACCAACTACATGAAATTGTTAAAGTATTATGGTTAAACCATAGGTAATTTATCGTTCTGTACATTTTTCAGTTTTGATAATTCATGTTCTTTAACCTATACTGAGACTTATTCTAAGATTTCCACTGGCATTATTAAGCTAACTGGACAATACATCCTATGATGTTTAGGATCGTAACTTCCTTAGCCAATAAACATAGGTTTAGGGTGGAGAGGTTTGTTGTGGCTAGAAACATTCCTAGAAGAAACATGGATTTGAATATTTTCTTAGTATTTTACAGAAGATATTAATGCCACTTTTTCTGCCCCACACCGAAAAGTCAGACTGCTTTACTTATCTCAACTTAAGGGGTGGAGAACAATACTGCATTTCAGACAAGGGCTACATGGAATCAAATTAATTAAAAAATCTCCTCTTTTTTAGAATAGCTTTTAGTACTAAGTGATGATGTGATATACATTTTAATCTGGCCTCTTACCAATAACCTGCTCAGTATGTCCATTCTGCACAGCTTGTGAGTAACACAGTGCCTGCAAAACATCAGAGCAGGACATATGATTAGCATTTTCTCATGTATGTCTGTATATGTACATACATATATATGAACTAAGCCTGAGCTACAAAACTGGAATCTACCCATGGAAATACTTAGATCCAACTTAGTTTTTTCTTCATATGGATCAGCTGTTGACATCATTTACCCTGCTCAGCTGCCCCTGGCTGGCTGGTGGCTTGGCTTCTTTAGGAACTCATCCGAAGAGAAGATGAGAATTTCCCTTAAGGGTTAGAAAAGCTAGTAGAAAGGAATCAAGCATGTGGATCCTCTTTATTCCTCCCTGTGTTCTTGTTTGAGACCTATTTAGCTCCCTGATATTAGCATCCAGTTTGGGCACCAAAAGAAACTATCAGGACATAAAGGAATCATAGGGTCATTTTGTCTAATGATTACTCTTATGGAGTCAAAATGTGAAAAGAGAATAGTTTGGAAGGAACACTTTCCTAAACTCTGCAATTTTGACAGGTCAGTGGAGCAAAGGTTTTTCATTTATGTAGAAGAGGAAGATATTCTATTGCAGTGTGCAAATGCAAGGGGTTGTGGTGGACAAAAGACTTTGCAGCAGAGTAGCAGTGGGATGATGGCCTCAGGAGTGCAACAAAAGGCTGTTAATGTGATGCAATGTCTTCTCCATCTTTTAAGAGTGCAAATCTTTTGCCGCTTGCTTGTGAGATTAAAAGAAAGGGAAAAAAAATGAATCCCATTCTTTCAGGGCTTAGAAAAGAGCTGTGTGAATATTCACACAGGGAGTTCCGCCATCCACCATAGTGCTCTTGGAAGGGACTGTGGGGCCCGCTATAAAATAAAAAAAGACAGGCAGGCCTGGTTTTCAGGGAAAGCTCTGTCTGTTTATTTTTTGTCAAGGCAATCTGAAGAGCTCTCCTTATTGTAATGCTCATGTTACTACTGCCAACGCCATAATAGGTGTGACCAACACAAAAAATGTTACTGACTGACTTCATTCCACAACTTCCCATCCAAATACTTAAACCTGCACAGAACATCTGAAACATCTGAGGTGTACCATCTGATGTACTTCTGTGAGAAATCCATTCCTGAAATGAAATGAAATGATATTCCAGAAATGAAACCTGCAGAAATTTCAGCTACCTCCTCAAACTCCTCATAAAGGAATAAAATAATCTCCTGCATGGGAAAGTTGGAGAGTAGGGAAATGTATTGGCTGTGCACAAACTTTTGCACTATAGAGCCACTCGCTGGTAGCGCATAAATGCTGATAAATTTAACATTATGAAAATCTATTGGACACTGCTAATCACAAAGCAGGATGCAAGCTCTATTGCACTTTCAAATTTATGTGCTTCCAGGTGGATTGTTAATCCACATTATTCACTCCATAGGCCCATATGGCATCTCCATCATGCGTTCTTGCCTGGGCAAAAACTCGTTCATATCAATGGACAACAGTGTTGACAGTCAGAGGTCTTCAGAAACTGTGAGCCAGGCCACAAAAGTGATATGTGATCAGCTTCACAGTTATATTATTTAAAAAATAATCATAAAATGCAGCTGTTTCTTCTACTTTACTTTCAGATTTTGTACTTTTGTGGCACACTTCACTCATGTTTTCAAGTATTTCTCCAAAAGTTCATGTTATACAAATAAACATGGTTACACTGGGTAGGGCAAAGGGAGAGGCACTCAAGTACTCTCTGGTGTGGTATATTCCCATGACGCAGAAATAATAAAGCACCCTAGAAACATCACAGTCTGTCTTTCACTACAACATACTTACAAATAATATAAGGTGAGATTCTTGCTTAACCGCATGATTTAGTCAGCTAAGGCATTAGGGAAAAATAATGCAAGAATTGTCTATACCAAGAATTCACTGCATGAAGCTAAAACTCATTACTGTGAACTACTAAGTCTCAAAATAATAACAAATTTAATGACCAAAAGATAGTTTATAAGTGAATTACAAGGCACTAATTCTGTAATAGGAAGTCTTTACTGAGTATAAATAGATTCTTATAAACTTTATTTTTAGTCGTATATTTTCCCAAATAAAATATGAAAACATAGCTAAAAATATTATCTATATCTTGAAATAAAAATTTTCAATCAGTTCAAAAATGATTTTTACACTATTAACTATTCTTACTGCTTCTTTTATCCCCTAAATAGAAAGTTTTATTGACAAAATCTTTATATCATTGCTATATAAATAAGAACAGCTCAGTTATCAATGCTCTTCTGTTAAAATAAATATGCTTTACAAAGTGAATTAGGCTAAATATAACATTTAGGCAGAAAAGTTGCACTTGAATGAATTTTAAGTAAACCTGTGCTGAGATTAGAGAAGTGAGCAGGAAGTACAAATAAAACAGGTTTGGTTAGATTATCTTAATGAGAAGTAATGAATGACTTTTCATTATTATGTCTGGATTTTTTAAGTACATAGGTACTCGTATATAAATTTACATTGACATTTGTGTACTTAACTGGTTCAGCAGCATTTGAATACAAGCCTCCCAGGAATTAAGGGGCAAATTCTGACTGCTTCTTACAAGACTGATACCACAAAAATCTGACAGTAGTATATCTATAAAGTAGATAATGTGGATTCAGGAAGGGTGGCTTTCACACTCTGTAGAAATGTTTATGTGATAAAAGAAGATACTGCATTTAAATGTACTTAAAGAAAAAATAACACAAAGAACCAACAAAAGATCAGAACTAAAAACTATCAAATAATGTTAGATGAGAATATCCTTAGATAATGGAAATGATAGTGTTTGACTATCGGATAAAGAGGTTGGCTGGGCATTCTTAAAAGTAGCTGCAAAAGGTAACAGCATTCATTCTAAGTTATTAGATATGCCGCTAGATATTGTCAATTGATTTTATCAATGCAATTAACTCCAAGTTGAGAACATTCTATTTTGAGCACGGTCTGATGGGAAAAAAAATTGTTCTTGTTTTTATCTTTTTCCCCAAATAAGGAGATACAGTGAGAAATGATGATGCTTGAAAGCAAAGTGCAAGACTTTTGTTGCCTTACTAGAGGTCCTGTTCACGCAGCTCTAGGGAAGATCTTTCAAATGGATAAGCATTGCCCAAGAAGGACAAGAAGGAGGAATTACAGGCTGTTCAGCATCCCTTAATCCCTGGGAAGGTGACAGAACAAATTATCCTGGAAACCATTACCAAACATACTAAAGACAAGAAGGTGATTGGGAATAGTCAGCTTGGGTTTATGAAGGGTCAGGCAGGGGTCCTGCCTGACCAACCTATCAGGCCTTCTTTGATGACATGGTGGACAAGGGTAGAGCAGTGGATGTTTTTTTATCTTGACTTTAGCAAGGCTTTTGACATTGCCTCCCCTAACATCCTAATAGACAAAATGATGAAGTGTAGGCTAGATAAGCAAACATTGAAGTGGATTGAAAACTGACTGAACTGCCAGGCTCAGAGGATTGTGATCAGCAGCATGAAGTCCAGCAGAAGACCAGTCACCAGTGGTGTCACCCAGGGGTCAATACTAGAGCCAATGCTGTTCATCATCTTCATTAATGACCTGGATGATGGGACACCATCAACAAGGTTGCAGATGGTACAAACCTGGAAGGAGTGGCTTTTACGCCATGTGCTTGTGCTGCCATTCAGAGGGAGCTCAACAGGCTGGAGAAAGGGCAGAGAGGAACTTCATAAAGTTCAGCAAAGGAAAATGCGAAGTCCTGCACCGTGGGAGGAATAACCCCATGCACCAGTACAGGCTGGGGGACAAATGGCTGGAAGGTAGCTCTGCAGAGAAGGACCTGGGAGTCCTGGTGGACAACGAGTCCGCAATGCACCCATGTGGCAAAGAAGGCCAACAGCCTCCTGGGCTGCACTGGGAAGTGTTGCCAGCAGGTGGAGGAAGGGGATCCTTCCTCTCTCTGGTGAGGCCACACCTGGAGTGCTGTGTCCAGTGCTGGGCTCCCTAATACAACAGAGACACAGATATAGTGAAACGAGTGAAGTGAAGGGCTACTAAAATGATTAAGGGACTGGAGCATCTCTTGTATGAGGAGAGGCTGCAAGAGCTGGGACTGTTTAGCCTGGAGAAGAGAAGGCTCCGGGGGGATCTTATCAGTGTTTATAAACACCTGATGGGGGGAATAAAGGAGACAGAGACAGATTATTTTCTGTGGTGCTCAGTGAAAGGACAAGAGGCAATGGGCACAAAATAAAATACAGGAAATTCCACTTAAACATGAGAAAAAACTTTACTGTGAGGGTGACTGAGCACTGGAACAGGTTGCTCAGAGAGTCTGTGGAGTCTCCATCCTTGGAGATATTCAAAACCTGATTGAACATAGCTCTGCTCTAGATGACCCTGCTTTGAGCAAGGGGCCTGGACTAGATGCTCTCCAGAGGTCCCTTCCAGCCTCAACAATCCTGTGATTCTATTACAAAACATGAAAGAAAACATGTTTCCCATCCAAAAAAGGTGCAGGCAGCTGGTGGAGAAAACATTCTTTCCTATAGAGAAGAGTTGCAGGAGTAATTGTGAGATGGTACTGCCAAACTGGGACTTCTAATTTAAAAATGTTTGGGACCTGACTGCTTTGAAGTTTCAGAGGGTTCATATTCCAGCTAGTGCTTTGCATATCTTCAGTGGCAAGTTTTTCACAGTGATATTTTATTTGTATGTGCCATTAGAAAGACAACAAATTATTGTGAAAGGCACCTGCAAATCTGAGTACACACTGAATTTCTCTTAGTGAAAAAACAGTTTACAGTAACGAGTTACATATTTTTTATTGCACCAAATGACAGTGCTGGAAAAAACAGATAAGACTTTCAGTCTTTCATTTAACACCTTCCTGCAAAAAACTGCCTCAGTTCAGTCACATGCATGTCAAGCCTGACTTTATGAGGAGAATGAAAAGATGCTTTAGCCCCTTTCTCTGTATTAATCCTTGTCTTCCTCTTCTCTACTGTAAGATACTGACATATGACTGGTGATGGTGATACGCACAAAAACTGGCCTTAACATTTCTGGTCATGTCATACTTTTCACTGACTGCCTTTGTGCATTTCACAAATTCTGACACTATTATAACTTCATATTAATGACAAGAGCCAACCATATTTAAAAAAATGAGCTATTTTTATATGACTGCTACACTTAGCCACCCAAACTTCCAAGAAAGACAGTGTGTTTGTCAGCGCAGTTCTCTCTGAACGTTGCACCTCGTTCCTCTGGCAGATCCAGAGGCAGAACCCAGAATCCTAATAGTTAATACTGACATCTAGCAAACAGCTGCCTACAGTAGGAGTAATTTCACCTTCTGCAAGCTGTTTCACTTAGGAGATAGCTGCCTGCTTTAAAGATCCTTTCCTAAATCTCTTACTGGAGGACTGGATGCTTCAAAATATTAATAATGGACTAGAGCCTTTCACCAATTTAAACTTAGACCAGCTTAAAAGGGATGAAAGACTATCTTCATATAGTGGGAACTAAGTGGGCCTTTGAGTTTGCTGAGCTTCAATTTGGGGCTCTTAAAATTTGCCACTGCTAGTCAGCAAAGGCCAAGAGCTGTGTCGGCAGAGCCTCAGTTGCCATCATTTTAATGCATTAAAATGATAAGCAACCCTGCCTTTTTCCTCCTGGCCCTATCCTTTCCCCTTCACTAGTTCCCACGTCCTCCTTGCTCTTGGCACCACTACATATGAGTGTGCAGGGAGCAAGGGAAGGACTTACTGACCCAAGTGAAATCTAACATGCCTCCTCCCCTCCCCCAGGGTTACCTTTCCAAGGGGCTATAATCAGACTCCAGACGTTTAGATTTCACACACTGTAGGGTTTTTTTTTTTTTTTTCCATTTTAGAGATGGTGGCAGGCTTTCATCTCTCTCTCGCAGTCCTAACTGTGAAGATAAACATTATGAACATGAACCCAGTAGAATCTGCAGATAGCCTGGAACATTTTTGAGGGATGTGAACTACCTCTTCCTCACAGTGGGCTCCCAGCAGATGTGTCCTGTGTAGGCAACGTACACTTCAGCAGCAGCTCACCTCTCATCTCAGGAAGGAACGGTTTTGGCGGCTTCTTCGCCTGGACGAATTTAGGATACCTCGTGTTTTCCCCACACTACGTAGCAGAGGAGGCCAAGCAGCCGTGCCGAGACGGGGCCACAGCTCTCCTCCGCGCTGCTCTGCCAGCGCAGCCTCCTCCGGCTGCTTTTACCGCGGTGTTTCGGAGCCGGCCGAGGCGGCGCGGCCGCGTTTCTCGCGCCGCTGCCCCGGGCCGGCGCCGCGGCTCCCGCGCCCCTGCCGCTGCCCTCGCAGAGCCAGCGGGGGCGGCCGCGGAGCAGCGCTCCTGTGCCGGTGCCAGAGGCTTTCCTGGCCAGCAGCTCCCCTTGTTCCCTGTTCCGGATACAGAGAAACCGGCGGGCTCCGCCTGGTCCCAGCCCTCCCGCGCCTCCCCTCCCCTCGGGGAGGAGGGCGGCCGTGCCGTGCCGAGCCGTGCCGTGCCGAGCCGTGCCCGGCCAATCCGTGCCGTGCCGTGCCGAGCCGAGCCGTGCCAGGCCAAGCCGTGCCGTGCCGAGCCGAGCCGAGCCGTGCCGGCGCGGCGTAGCCCCCGCCCAGGCCGGCCACCTGCGGGCCACTGCTCCCCGCCCCGGCACTCGTGGTGGCCCAGCCCCGCCTCTGATAGGAGCTGCTCGGAGCAATTCCCAAGGCAACACAAGCTCGACCCCCTTCCCAAACCCCGCCTCCCACCCTCCCCTCCCCTGCCGCCCGGCTGCCGCCGCCGGTAGGAAATAGTCTGTGTGTGTAAACTCGACGTGTCCGGAAAGGTGCGCGCTGCTTTCCCTTTCGCTCCGCGGCCGGCCGCGGGGCTCGCCCGCCGAGCGCGATGCTGGACCCGTCCTCCAGCGAAGAGGAGTCCGATGAGGTGCTGGAAGAGGAGAGGCGGGACGTGCTGGTGGTGGCGGGCGGCGGCTCGTCGCGGTCGCTGCCGCCGCCCGCCCGGGACCCGCGGGCCAGGGACGCCGGCGCGGCCCGGGCGGCGAGCCCCAGCCCCTCGGTGCTGAGCGAGGGCCGGGAGGAGCAGGAGCGCCTGCAGAGAGAGGAGCGGGAGAAGCGGCTCCGGCTGCAGCTCTACGTGTTCATCGTGCGGTGCATCGCGCACCCGTTCAACGCCAAGCAGCCCACGGACATGGCCCGCCGGCAGCAGAAGGTGAGCCCCCGCCTGCC
>NW_020448886.1:1062674-1215573 GCF_003343035.1 Apteryx rowi | reverse complement strand
CTCGGCGGCGGCGGCGGCCCCGCGGGCTCTGCGGCGCCCTGAGCAGAGGCGTTTGCGAGCAGATTCTTGCCAAAGTGCAATTTAACGCGCCTTCTTAAACACAAAGTAGCGCTTCTGCCTCCAGAAACCCGTCAGCTAACGGAGGCAAAGTCTCTTAAGTTTTTAGAGCTGCACTTAAACTCGATGTTAGAACGAAATACGAGCACAGGGTGCGGACATAAAGATGTTAGGATCGTTTTGCATCTGAAGGGGAGACGCTCCTGTGATGTCTCAGCGTGATTTTATGTCATTAATTATTAAGTGCAGTCTTTGTATATGGAGAAACAAGTAAAATGCAGGTGTTTGATGAGAATGGCCTTCTGGTGAAAGTGGACCAAAATTATTCTCTGCTTTCCGTACATTAGAGACAAGCTGTTGAGAATTACCAGGTACATAGTATGTATTTATGCAGTAACAGTGCATATTCTGTTACCTTTGTGCTATTGAATGGGTGGAATGCTTAAAGTTTTGAAACAGGGCACTGCATTCCCAGATAGTTCTGTTGTTGAAATGTTTGGTCTAAACATTTTGTATCGCTTTACTTTCTATTCAGTTCTGAAAAAAAAAAAAACCCCACTTTCCAGAGGGATGTTGATAGGTCGCAAAAAAGAATTCATTTCCACCTGGCTTTTTATGAACTTGGTACTTCTATGTCTCTAAGGTTTTGTAAAATCCAGTGCTGAATGTTTTGGGTGCCAGAATTATCATGCCTGCTATAGGTAATTTGTGCTTATGAATTTTTTGACAAGTTAATGCAGTGATAATAATAATATGATCACTGGAAAAACATTTTGTTTTTATTAAGTTTTAGCTATTTAAACTGTGAAACTTGCATGAGGATTTTTCATAAGCAGGAAGCCAAAGAAAATCAGGCAAAATCAGAAGTTTGCCCTCCATTCCCCAGCCCGCCCCAAAAGAGAGTCATCATAGAAGTGATGTTTCAACGGGACATCTGGAGGTCATCAAGTCTGATCTCCTGCTCGAACCTAGACTGTTATCAACACTAGATCAGGTCAGCCGTGGTTTTGTCTAGCTGAGTCTGGAAAGCCTCCAAGGATGAGAGAGATCCTGCAGCCTCCCTGTGTGACCTGTTCCAGTGCTGCATTATCTTCCTATTGAAGAAATTTTTTTCTAATGAACCTCCCAAGTTAGAACTTGTGGCTATCAACCCCAGAAAATATTGAACACCTAGAAGTTCTTACTGGTCTTGATCACTAAATATAGGAACTGCGTTTTAAGAATAACTCCAATATTAGTTAGATGAAGAGATGTGTGAAAGGAAGTTACTGATGTTCAGCCAATACAGAATTATGACATTTGTGGATTTAACTTAGAGGCAACGAACTGTTGATTGACAGAATTGACTTGATATCTAAACTTAAATGTTACTGTTGCTAATTACCATTTTTAAGTGATGTCTGACTTCTGGTTTGACTACTATATGTGGAAAGATATATATATATATATATATATTTTTTTTTCAGGTTTAGGCATTTAACTGCAGAACCAGGATGATGTTCTGGCTTTTACTGATCAGGAGCTAGTGTTTTTTGATAATACATAGCACAAAAGAATGATTCTTCTTAGGAGTTACACTTCTTTGTGGAAGTAATGAAATATACATAAACATCCTTACTCTTACTTGACAATCTGAAATATTACCCAGTGAATTACTGAATATAAGGTAGCAGAACCAGCCCTGAATGTTGAGATATCGGAAAACCTGATTTGATAGTTCAGGATCATCTGAGAGCCCTATCAAGAGGCCCTCTTTTGTGCTATAAATATTGCAGTCTGTGCTGCACAGTGGCACCACGCCAATCTTAGGAATGGGAGAGCAACCACCTAGGTTACACTATGTCTTGTTGTAAGACACTTTTGGATGTGTGATAGCTGAAGTTGTATTCCATAGAGTAAAACTGTTGAGTGTCTTGCTTCCTGGATGAGTTTTCTCACTGCCAAGATGTTACACGGGTTTGGACTGTCTCTTAATCTCTTGCTCTTTTGCTTACCTTCTGATTTCTGTTATGTGGCTGTGTGTCTACTGTGAACTGGACTGAGATTATCTACCTCTGTTATTTAACAAGAACTAGTACATGTGCTGTTCATCTTCAATAGATAAGTGACCCAAGGTAGTGTTGAACCAGAAGCTACAATGCTCTGTGGTCCCAGCGCCCAGCCCTGTGTGCCTGTCTCGAGTTGTACATCATTTATAATGCTTTTGCACCAGCAGTCTTTCTGATAACCTAAGAATAGTATCCACCCTGCTTGAGAGCAGAAGTAATTTGTTCTTTCTGCCAGTTCATTTGGCATATTGCTGAGCAAATATTGCAAAATGCAGTTTGCTTCTTTTTTAATGTGGAACATTTTATCCAGTAAGGGAATCAGATGGAATTCACATATCAAATATTCTCAGTTGCACTGTAATATCAGTGAGGAAATGGTTTATAGTCTGTCTGGCTTCTTATGTTTTTCTTGTTTCAGTAACATTAAAATTTACTACACGGTATCTTGAAACCATCACATTTAATGGACTGAATTATACTAATGAATGTAAAGACATTTAAATGCAGGCAGTGTTCCACTCTATTTCTGTATTTTCCTTTGTCCTTTTTCATCCTTCTTTCTTCCCGCCAAGTAAAATAAGTTCAACTCTATTGTGATATATAAGATTAATTAAAAAAAAAAAAAGAAAGAAAAGAAATGGGACTTTAAGGAAAAAAACAACCTATCACAATTAATCAGAGCAGTGGTCCATCAACTTTGGTAACTTTTTTTCTGATGCCTAATTCAATGTAGTTTAGCCCAAACTTCACTGAAACACGTACTTTTACATCCATCTGCATTTATTTTGTACTCTATAGGATATATATTAGAAATATTATTTTTAACTGTTCAGAGTGATTTGGTGACCTGCTATTACATCCTGTATTATTTTGGTTACTGATAGATTTGAGGTAAAGGGGGAAGAATGAGCTAATATTAGAGATGTGAAACAGAAGCATGGGGTAAGTGATTTTTCAAGTTGACATAGCAAATTCTGCCAGAGATGCAGTTAGCTTTACAGAATCTTAAACCTATGCTTAATTACACATTTTCCTTAGATATTTATGGACATTTGACCATGTGTTTTCCAAGCTTCTAGAGGAATATTAATGCATCAATGGTCTATGTCAGGCCTTTATTGAATAAGGTTTGTCTGTCTTTGGTTTGAAAGAGATATTATCACCTGCTTTTTGTAATTTTCTTTTTTTTTTAATGAGTCTTCTGGAATATATTTCAGCATTTTTCTTTTTCTACCTCTTCACTCCTCTTCCTTTTTATTCCAGCAAAAGAGAAGCCATAATTAACTAATCTCATTCCTTTTCTCCCACCCCAGCCAAGCCAAATCTCAAAACACTCAGCCGACTGAATTTAAACTCAGAAAGTTCATGGGATTTAGCTGGTAGAAAGAAACACGTTCTCAGTGAAGCTGTCTTCCATCAAGGGAAAATAATGTATGTGATATACATGCTCACTGAGCCAGGGATTAGGTGCTGATCCTAGTAACTACAGTTTATACCAGCCAGTTTTATATGTTTATAGATGCACTCAGTTTTATTCATGGACCAGGTGCCAAAGATATGTTTTGTATCTGGGCGATGGATCAGAATCCAAGTTGCTGGGTAGAAGGGACGGTGGAATGCTACCATTAACTAACAGAAAGGGTATTAATCTTCCTCAACATTTAAAAACTTTCTCTAGTAATCAGGTGGTCAGTCAGTGGAAATCCAAGAATGGGGGAAAGTAATGTCCATATGCTAAACAAGAAGATTTCCTAATGCAGTACATCAAAATTGATAATTCAGATCTTACTTTGATAGGCGATAAGTAGCAGGAGTAATTGAGCTGGCTGTTTAGAAATAGTTAACTACATCAGTTTACTTCCTGAAAACATACTGACTTTTTTCCTTCCATTTCTTTTCTTTTCTCCCTCTGCTCACACATGAGTATATCAAAAACATCGACTTCTAGTTGCTACTCAAAAGTAAGACTGGTAGCATTCAATAATTTATTTTCATTTGAACTCCATGAGTGCATTCTTTCTTGACTATTTTTCCCCTTCCCTGTTTCTTGGACTTTACCACTAAAGGAGAGGTTCATAATGATGTATAGCCTCTAAATAACTTATCAGGAAAGTGTTAGTAGTTAGATTGGCTGAGCATGTTTTGGGAAAGAAAATAGTCTCTTGGCTTCTGAGCCTCCTTTGTAAGATGTCTTCTTCCAGTGCTAAGATAGCAAGGAGAATACATCCAGAGTTTTGAACAGAAACTCCAGACGCATTTCAGAGGGAAAACTTAACTAGAGAGTTTTGCCACCTGATCCAGCTTGTGCTAAAGAGCTGCCCAGGAAGGTGTCTTCCATTCCTGCCTTCCATGTGTTTCCTTTACTACTCTTGAAATGACTTTCAGGATCAGTTTATAAAAAAAAAATTAAAACAAGTTTGCCTCCCCAAGCACCTTGATAACACCTCATGATGTGCCTAACCACTATTTTCAGTCAAGTTAGTATACAAAATTTTGATGAATCCTGCCAAAGCCCATTAAGATACAGCCCTACCTTGCTTTATATGTATTGAGACAAGTTTATTGGCAAATAATTTTTTTTTCCTTGCAGTCAGAGCTTGCTCTTTGGGGAAGAAGAAATTCCTGTCTGCACTAGGACTGTTACTCATTGGGGACAACTGGAGTCAACTATGGATCATGACTGAAAAAATACTGAAGGGTGTTTAGTGAAGCAGCATCTTCTAGATACTGTGTCCATCACCACTTCAGAAATGACAGTTGTCAGAGTTTTGATTTAATCTTAAACTGCTCTCCTGCCCTGCCAGCTCAGCATTGATTAATGCGGCTTGGCCAGCAGCTAGTCAATGTGCTGGGAAAACAAGTCTTTGGTAAATAGCTGTGTAATGAAGTGGATATCTAGGGACAGCAACAAGGCTGTAAATCTAGTCTTATTATGCTGAACAATTAATTCATCAGTCTCTTTGTTTTTGTTTTCCCTGCCTATTTTAGCTGATGCCTGCTTTTGAAAGCCTCCTATATTCCTTGCTAACTTCCTCCTCTTGCTGCCTGCTGATTGCTGTGGCATGTTCAGGTCTGATACCAAAACATCTTGTTTTTTTAGCTATTGCCTTACAGGAGGGGAGGAAGAGAGATGAGCAGCATCTGCTGAATTTCTGTTCCCTTTGCCTAGTGACTATCTCCAGTACCTGCTTCTGCCTGGAAATGCTGGCACCAAATTGAAAGCAGCCCAGTGCTTGTGAGCTGCAGCTGATTCCCGCAGGTTTTGGAATAGCAGCTGTGAAAAGTCAGTTTTCGGTTTGTTGCCGTGTGGGGGAAACTGAGCAGCAGGAGAGGAAGTGTTTGTATGTGGATATGGGCTGTATCAGTTTAGTTTTGTGTTTTGAAGGTTATTTTCATAGCCATAAGCACTGAAGGGTTTTTATTTTTTTTTAAATGTACCTTCAGTTATGTAGAAATTGATGATACTTGCCCAGAAGAACTTGCCTTTTTCTGGTTCTTATTTATGTTGCAGCTAAAAGAAAAAGCATATATTTGTCTTCAAGCATGTTTACTTGTATGCCTAAGCTTAAGAAAGTTCTTGAGTGTTTTTCCTGTCAGGAAGAGGAAAAGCACTAATTAACTGCATTGTGAAGAATGAACAGACCTACAGGAAGTACTTTTTTAACTCCATGTCCTGGTGAAGAAAAATTAGAAACAGAGAAGGTGATTGTACAAGAAGTTTTTTTCCAGCTCTATTTTTGTTTTTCTCTCTCACTTTATTTCTTCATTTATGTTCAATTGCTTTGGCTGTGAAGTTTTGAAAGTAGAGGCAGGCGGCTTCTGTTTAGTGCAATGCAAGAGTAGAGGAGGAGGACTCAGGGTAATAATTTAGAAGAATAATCCTCAGACCAGCGCTTTGAGGGGACTTGATTTGGCCTCAGACAAGGACACAAAAGAAAGGACAGACCTTGGTGTGTAAATGCAGTCACCAAAAAGATGATGTACAGCTATAAAGAGTAGGGGAGAAATGGAAATCAGTGATAGAGAGTTTCATGTAGTGAGTTAAAGGTGTTAAGGAAGTAGGTGGGATTGAATTAATTTTGGAGTAGAGGAACAGTTTAGCAAGGAAAATGACAAAGTGAAAAGAGGAATGAATTTGTAGGAGAGAAATGCACTGATCCGCTGGGAAAATTCTGTTTTTCAATATGAAACGAAATGAAGGAGGAACATTTTGAGGGTGAGAGTTTGCAGGGAAGATATCGAGCTAGTAAAAAGGAGATGAGGATTAAGCTGGAAATAAGTTAATAGACCCAACATCAGTGTTAGTGTAATGAAGAATAGCAAGGGCAAATAGGCATTGAGGAACTCGAAACTCAGGAACTGGCATTCATGGAAGTCTGAGTGGAGGATATGGTGGGCTGGGTGAAAACGGTGTTTTCATGGTCTCAGACTTTTTCTGCAGAAGTTTGCAGCTGTTTTATCTGTGTGGGGTTTTTGGTTTTTTTGATAGTGGATTCATGAGCTTTCTTAAAAAAAATCTCCAGGCAGTATATGCCAAATATTTATCTTGCTAGCTTTTGCTCAGGAGCATCCCCAGTTTGAGCCTATTGCGCTTATGTTCCTTCATTTATTTCTAAATTATATATTCTGAGGCCTTGTAGCAAGTTACTGGTGGCTATTTCTCATACAAAAGTGTCCTAAGAATGTTTCACTATTACAACTGTTTAGTGCATCAAATATGCATTAGTGTTAAAATATTAATATTGACCAGTTTTTCTTTTTGATCTCCTTACGGATGGAGCATAAGCAAGGAAAAGAAATTAAAAAAAAGAAGTGGTTGTTTGGTAGAGATGTGATATTAAAGCATCATAGTGATCAGTTCCCCTCTGACTCCTCCTTCCTTCCCCCAGTGACATAAAGGTAGAGGATTTTTCAATTCTTTACCGAAGGAAAGCAACAAATATTGATATTATTTGGAGATTGAAATTAACAAGCTCCATCAGTAATTTTAGGCCTGAATTTGTAATTTTCAGCTCACTGACACTAAGCAGACTAGGAGTATTTGCCTGAATGGACGCTTTGATTCAACTAAATGTCTGTGATACAAACTTTGCTGGTCTCATTTATATGTTTTTGGTTTTTTGGAATGATTTAGCTCCCAAATAGAATGGCTTTAAAAATATCAGTTGAGATTTTAAAGCCAACTTTTGATGTGATCTTTCTCTGCTATCTGAGTGTTCTAGGTGTCCTTACTTAATGCTTCCAGGCCTTTCTCCATGAAAATGAATGTTAGAAAATGACTGGCTATGTTTTGTATATATAATTTTATGGAAACCTCTTGGGACTTAAAGAAGAAACATCTTGTAAAGGTAATCTGAGAATTATGAAATCTGGTAACCTGTGGGTATATATGCCCTAGATATATTTTGCTCATGTGTTGCTGAAAATGAAATGCGTGAAAAATGGAATGAAAGTGACTGACATGTACAAGATTGCCATTCATGCCTTTGTCATTTAATGGTGATTGCCGCACAAGATCAGTTGCCAACTAGTATCAGTGTAAGGTGCCTTCTATGATTATTTTAATGTACAGCTCTCACTCAAACACACTGTCTGTGACATGGTTAGCACCTTTCTGCACTCCTGCTATAGTGAGATGAAGATTTGTTTGTCTCCTCTTCTCCTCCACCTCCCACAGGCACAGAGTGGAGGATTTAGGGAATAGTACTTGCTTTAGAGCTAAGACCTCTTCACTTTCTAAATTGCAAGGAAGGACAAGGATGCACTGGAAAGGACTGCGTATTATCTGTGGTCTTTGCTTGGCTGTTCCTCAAAATTACACTGAAGTAACTGTATTACAGAGGTCTTTCTATTACTTTAATATGACTTCTTATCTGTAGGTGAAAAGCATTATGTAAGAATGAGAAGTATTATTTGCTTAAAATGGAAACAATTTTTCAGATTTTCACTAAATTACTGGCTGTTTAGTTATGTTCTGGATATTTATCCTCTAATACATTATTAATGCATTAATTTGCTAACTACAGTTAGTCAAAACTCAGTCTGGAATGGGTTTCAAGAGGTCACAGAGATGTGATAAAATCGCTAAGCTGCCAAACGCCTCCATATATGACCGTCTCTCTGTATTACAGAGCTGTGTCTATTACAAATGCACTTAATTATGCATAGCAGCAGGAGAAAGAGGCTGTACAGACTGGCAGAGTTCTTCCAGTATTATAAAAATGTATATCTAAACCTGACTATTGGATTTTGCTAATCCATGCTTGATGGTGCCAATGCATGGACTGTAATCCCTGCCTGATGGGCAGTGGCCATGGTTGCTGTCCAGGAACTGTAAAAGTACGATCAGATGAAATAGTCAAGACTCTTAAAAAGTTAGACCATCCCCAAAGTTAGCACACTTTATCAGTGACAACTTCACTGTCTACATTAAATTTTAGCTCATATCAGGACTTTGCTTTAGAGTCAGCTTTCTTCTTGTCCCCGTTTACAGAGTCCTGGTTTGCATCGCAGGGCAGACTAGGAGTGCACAAACATGATCTGTGGGTGAAACTAAACCAGGAGGTGTATTCTAGGATCGCATTAAGCTTGTGCAACCAAACTAGAGATGGTCTGAAGTAAAGCTTCCTGAAATGAGTTTAGGGTGGATGTTAGCTCTTCAGTATCAACCACTTCACTTTGCAGAGTCAATCCTATTGGATCACATTGGTTGCCAATGAAGATTTAACTTCAGAGCAGAGAGAGTCAGTCATTTAAAATAAAGCAGCTAACACAGAGAGATAGCTGGAACCTAAATGAGATAAATAGTATCACAAGGCAGTCTCCTGCTTGAGCCAGTAAAGCAGGACAGAATATGCAGTGCAAACATAAAAACAGCTGAAGTAACAAAGTAATATGTTCTCGCTATGCCTGAAGTTAATTAGGGGCAATAAACTGCCCCTAATTACTAAAAGTGTGGGATCTTCAACAAAGTTCTCTAGGATACTAATTAAAAGAACTGATTATAAGAAATAGAATGCATAATTAATGACTGGGAAATGATTTTCAAGAACATCTTCAAAGAGCAAATAAAGTGCCCTTGGAAAATATTGTGACACCCTGAGTCATCCACTGAATCTAATCCAGCAGATAGACTTGAACTGATTTGCAAGAGGTTGCTGTGCTTCTACTTTCCAGTGCTGAAGTAGGGATTAATGTGGGCAGAGTGACTGGTAGACTAGGAGGAGTATTTCCACTTTAATTTCAGATACTCTCATAGATTTATGTATGATTTCGATAGAACATGCTTGTGAAATATACTGACCTACTGTATGTCTTTTTAGTAGTTGGCTTTGCAATAGACTGCTGCTCTCACAGTTGAGGGAGCGGTTAAGCGGTTATGCTTGGAGAGGACCATTGGTTAGCATCCTCTCTATGTTGATTACTAGCACATGTATGTGTGTGGCAACTGTTTGCCATGAAGTGTGCATGCTACCAAATAGACTGTGATTTCTATTTTCTAGGGTCTTGTAATTTTCAAATTATTAGGTTTTCATCTGACAGAACAAAAATGGAAAGTATAAAGATTCTCTCTTCCTTACAAAAATTCTGAATTAATGACTGTTTCCATTTCCTCACCCCCCATTTAATCCATCCATCTCTTTAAATAGGCAAAAATGGGGGTTGTTAAATTTTATCCAGGCACTTGTTTTGGTGTCCCTGCTTAATTGGAAACCCCTTAATTTGTAAACTTCAAATGTTTCAAATAGCCCTTGTCCTCAATTATTTTGATATGTTTATAGAAGTTTAGATTAGAAGTGACAAAGCTATAATTACTTGGAAATTACATTATCCTATGTGTAATTTCCTATTCCACTTCAGAGTGTCTGCCAGAGGCGTGAGGTGGGAAGTTTGAGGCACGCCGTAGCACTGGTGTGTGCATGAGGGTAGCCCTGCGCCAGTCTGGGGAGAGGGACACAGGTGCATTTGTTTAAGTAATGAGGCATTCAGACAAACCTACTGCTGTATGATGTCTCTCCAGACAGACATTACGTTTAATTCTCGCATTTCAATCCGTGATCATTGCAATAAACACAAGCGCAGTGCAGGGGGAGGGAGGCAGAGGAGACAGGCTGGTTTCTTCGTGCCTGTGTTCTTGTTGTGCACGGACTGGAGTTAACAGCTACATTGCCCCTGCTGCTAGAACATGAAGATTGTGTCAGTGTTCAGAAGGAAATGTCTTTCCTCTTCCTCTGCTCTTTATGTGAGATAAATGTTCTTGGAGCCGACAGATCCAGAACTGAAATATCCATGTTCTCCGGTGTGTCTTTAACCTGAAAGTAGGAAATGCTTCTAGGCTTCAGTGAACTGATTAGTATCTGTATGGTCCTATGAGGTTGTATGATGTAACTCTGAATATATTTGTGTGCTGGAAAAGGGGACACTATCAACTCTCGTACTTCTGAAGTGAGACCCATGGTAGTGCTGCGTGAAAGGCAGGGCGGGACTCCTGCTGCTAGTAGCACCTCCACAAGTCATGTTTCAAGTTATGTTTCTGCTCTACTCCTAATTCTGCCAAATTATGTACGTGGAATGATTGTTAAGCCCTGAAGGACTGGCATACAGGTAAAATATGCATATGTATGCTTGTACATAAAAGGAGTATGTGTGTATGAGAAAGAGCTGTAGATACAGATAGATATGAGGGGAAGGGAATTAGCGTTCCATACTATATTATAATCTGTTTTAAAGAGATCACACATTGAACCTAAAAATGACACAAGTCATTTAATAGTACTAATTTATCAGAAAATTTTTTCTCTGTTTCCTATTGTAAAAATTGCAAATTGACATTTATTTTCTTAAAAAGAAAACCCTCTGCAGATCTGTATTTTTGCCTTTGCTCAGTTTATTAGCTACTTGGTATAGAATGAAACTCCCAGTAATGTCTGTCCATATAAGTTTCGTCAGATATTCTCTTTTGTTTCACAGTTCCATTTTGAACTTGCAGTACCATTACTCCTACAGCTTGTGATAAGGAAGCAAAGATGTTCCTATGGCTTTTGTTAACAGTAAAGCGTTTTATTTTTTATTTCAGGATTGACTTGATCCCTTAAGGCTAGCTCAGAAGGTGCCCTGTTGAATATAGTACACTGAGCTTCTGCTTTCTTGGTTACAGACATAAGACTTAAATAATCAATTTTTTATTGTATTGAAGACGAATTTATACCTTAACTGCAGAAACTTGCTCTGCATTGAAACATAGCATATGTGTTCTCAGGGCTAAGGATAATTTGTTTTCCTAATTTGATTCGATTTGTATTTTTTTCCTGCAGTGGAAAAATAATTAGTTCCAACAGGAAAATAGCTATCCTGATTGCATGTTAAAAAAAAAAGATTATTCCACTGCACATCTGTGCAGATAGTAGCCTCTTATCTTTTTCCCACTTTGACTAATGAGGCTACAGAGCAACTAGCACAACCGTCAGAAGCCACTCTTTGAAAGAAGTTGTCCTGTATTATTTTTAATAGTGATATGGTTACAGCAGAACAGCTTCTTTGTATCAGTGATCAAAATCACACTGACATAGTGCTAATAAGATAAATGGGATAATGCATACTGATTATAATAACTTGAGTGATATATGGATTGAGAGATTCTGTGAAAAGGTGTGAAACGCTGAAGCTCAGAGTAATACAGATGGTCAGTGATGCAAATCCATTTCAGACTATAATGCTGGAGAGCCTGGAAAATGGATAGAATTGCATATTAACATCAGAAGAAAATAGGTAGCCTCTAACCTTTCCTTTCAAAAAGGGTGAAGGATTCAGAGTGAGAAACTAGCTCATTTTGTCAACTGAATGGACCCATCGTTGGCCAATGCGCACACTTATATGTTTAAGGCAGGTGTCAGGGAATGTTTATTCACTGACGCCATAATATAACTGATTCATGTTATTAATAAAAATGGAGCTTAAGGTATTATCAACATTTGCTTGTGAATTTAAAGCATAATAAAACATTGAAACAATTCACTTGATTTTGTATAGCAAGTAAATCAGCATGTGCCATCAGTACAAAAGAGCGAGGAAGATCAAAATGGACCGAACTAACAGATGACTTTAATGTGGGGGTGGTGTTTAATGCAGATTTTTAAGAAAACTCATAACATTGTGGTTACTTGAAGGTAGGCTGAGTAAACAATAAAGTTTTGTCTGCGGTAGCTTCTAAACCGATTTATGTGTGTGTGTTTGCAAATTATGTGCATATAGCTGAGTGAAGCAAAATATGAGCCTTTTCTGAAAGGAAACAGAAATAGGATATCTGTATGTTTCCCCTCAGTAGTTCGTGTGTTAAAGCAGATATTTATCCACCTGCCAGTTCAACAGTGTTCGTTCTGTGTCATGCCCCAGGAGTGACACCACTGCTGCCAAACAGCAGAGCTTCACTGGGCAACTCTGTTACTCCCATTATGCTTCTAGTGATGCCCGTTTAATTAAATGCTCATTTTTTAACAAAACATGCTGTAAGATGGGCTAACAAAACTACTGTGCATCAGGTACACCTGTTAAACACCCTGTGATATATCATGGCTGTTGCAAACTATTTCTTTGCTAAGTGATAAAAAGTTTACCTTGCAAAATCATTGCAGAGCTGCTGAATGGCTTCAACATGCACAAAAGTTACTGCGTATCTTGGTTGTGCACCAAACTGGAAGGACCTTCCTGTGCTGAGACAGTCTCATTTCCCAAAGCAACCACATTATCTTTTATAAACACATAAAACTTCAGCTTAAAGCTAGTAGTTGTCCCCACTGTTTTTCATTATGCTAATAGTTGTGAGACTTCTATTTGCAGACTGGATGTATTTATAGTTTGTTTTATACCCATTTGTTGTTCTGTCAGCTCTGTCCTGCAGTTAAAATAACACCTTTTCCTCCCTGAAGGATTTAATGGAGAACAGCGTCTTGTTTCATTATATTAAGCGACGCAAGCTTTGAAGCACTTCTCATGCAGCAATCTCCTCCTCCTTCTCTGATCATTCTGGCCTTTCTCTATATCTCTGCAGCTGGTATTAATACTTGCTCTCTCATGTTGCCTTTCATGTTGGCATTTTGTCTGGGGTGTGCTGACCCAGTGCATCCAAGCCTCAGCTCAAAGCAACTGATGAGAACGAAACTAGCAGAAATTCTTATTAGTCCATGCCTAAGTGTGTGACTTGGAGTTTCATCCACTTCTGATACCACAGCTCTCATATTGCATGTGTCTCCCAGAATGGTGGTCTGATCTTTTCTGATCTTTTTCTGTTTGACAGTGCATCCCAGCCTTGACTAACCAGATTTCAGTTCCTGTTCTCTCTGGCAAGACCAATATGGAAATATTGCATTTATGATTAATTCCTAGGTACAGCCCTCTAGAATTCTGCAGCTACCCTTCCTGAGGCCTGCTATTTCTCCTTTAACACTTACCTCACCTTTTTTTTTTTATTATTATTTTTTTCTCCTGTGTGGCAGTATCTGAGCTGCTTCACTGTTGTCCAGATAAGATCTGTTGCATTCTTTTAGCCAGAAAACAGGAATAAAAGGCAAATAGATTATTTGATTTCATAGTGTTTTTAATAATTCTGGCAGATCTGTGACTTTGTGAATAGTTCTTCAGAATTCTGGCTCAGCTGTTGCCCAGTTACCTGACTCTGCTTATTTCTAATATTCTCCTTCTGAGGAGTTTGTTTATGCAGCAGGATCTACTGCCTTTTGTTGGAAAGGGGAATTTGGGGAGGAGATGCTGGATGATTTTTAGACTTTTGACCTAAAGAAATTCCAAGCTGCCTCATTCAGGTCTCTAAACTTTTCAGTCTATGACTGAAGTGACTAGTATCTCTTAATTCCTTGACATAGAGAATAAATTATCACTTCTCAATGTTCAGGCTAAAAAAGATCTTTCTGACAAAACACAATCTGCTGAGACTGGATTCATGTTCAATAGCCATGCATATCAGCAAGCTCTCAAAATAATTAAGTGCTACAGTGATAAAGAACAAAGGCAGTTCATTTCAGTTGCTTTCAGTCATATTGCTGTGCGCCTGTCTTCATTTAAATTTGGGTTTAGCTAAACTGCTATCAAAAGTTCTGAGTTCCAGGTAGTCTAATAGCTGCTAAAGGGGCTGTTCCTGGGGTTCTGCCAAGGCCAAGTTTGGCAAGCTGCAGAGCAGAGTGTAACAACATCTGTTGGGTCAAGCTTTTAGTAGACCATGGGAAGATAAATGGTCAGGACATGCTGATTTCTCTGCAGAATGCTTCTAAATGTGTGAATTCTTATTGTGTTTTTGCATATGGCTTGAATGCTGTTAGCAGACAACATATGTAACAATGCAATTATGCCGCAGCATTTGGAAGTTAATTCTCCCAGCTAAAATATTATCCAACACGCTTGAGTCAATGTTTTTGTTTTCAGACCCACTAACATGTACACACATTGTTTTTCTGTCTTACAGAAAACATAAATTATTGCTCCTTCCTAACTTCCTTTGACATCCCAACTTTATGGAAGAATTGATTATAACAACGTGCGACTTCTGCGTCTATCTCATCTTTTTGTCTTGCCTGTAATGCTTTAATTTAGGCATCTCACAACTTTGGAAAGTTACAAAGAGCCTTGGCCTGCCTGCCTTACTCCTACTCAGCATTTCTAAATAATCAAAATTTTCGGAGATGAAAGAATGTACCTTGCATTAGTCTGAAGATCAGTCATTATTTCTATGCTTCTTGGGGACAATGCATATACTTGTAGTAGGGACTGGGTGAATCATTTAGAAACTCTGGTTCTTGTTCATCTGAGGTTTACTTGCACCAAGTTAAGCATGCCTCATTCACCGTAACTCTCCACCACTTCTCAGACTCCTTAAGTATACTGGATTTTACAGAATAGCATATTTATTTTATTTTATTTTGTTTCAGGATTGTGTTTTCTTGTGCTCTGCACCAGAGGCAAGAAATTTGTTAGAAAGAAGGAAAGAGATTTTTTGTCAAATTGCCTGTAGTTTAGGTAAAAAAGCACAGAACTGAGAGCTGGCAGAATAAGTTCAATCTCACTTCTGACTAGTCAGATTTCTGTATGCTTCAGTCCTTTATTATTAAGACATTTACTCAAAACATAAAGTGTAGCTAAGTACTGGCCCTCTACCTTCAGTCTGCAAGTAACAGAAATCTGAAAGATGAATATATATATATATATAATTATTAATCAGAAGTTGGGAAGGGAAATTGCATCTCCAGGGGGTTGGTTGCTTTTTCTTGTCCATAGACTAGCGATAAACAGCACATATTAACTGGGAAATGAAGCATATTGCACTACCAGCTCCTAGGGCTTTTTCTCCTTGCTGCATGTACATTTGTGCTTCTGCTTTGTTCTTGCTGACTACTGAGGGAAAACTGCCGGTCTCCTTTCCCCCGTCTTCCTTGGTATCACTCCCCGGCCTGTGGAAGGCGCCAGGGGGAGGCTTTCCATCGAGAGCTTGCCAAGGGTTGATGGACCTGGATGTCTTCTGATACTGAATACAGTCTTAGAGCGCTTCATATTTTAAAGTATCTTGCTCTCCCTGGGATCCTGATTTCATAGCTTGTTTTCTCCTGGGGAGGTTTCTCTGCTGGTCTGTCTCTGTTCGGCTGGACTTTGTGTGCCGTGGTTGTAAGAGGGAAAGGTTGGGAGGCTCTTGGCCGACTGCCTTCCATTGTTTCTTCTAAACATCTGATGTTACTCCATCTACCTGCATGTCTTTACTTACATATTCTACAGTGAATTCACTTAACCTCTTCCCTCTTCGTGTACCTGCAACGCTCTGCTCAAATCCTGACCTCTAGAAAAAAACAAGCAATCCTCACATTGTCAAATACATACCTTTTTTTTTTTTAATTTCTGTGGGATTTTGCACAAATATGTGGTTTCTGAATATACTATGAAGTGAAGTTGTAAATAAGCATTTTCAGAGTGTAATAGCTTTCAGGCTATTTTTCAGGCTTTTTATTTCCTTTTTTTTTAAGGAAGGAAGAAAAAAAGTCAAATTACTAAGCTCTAATTACCGTAGCAGAGCTTGAGAGAGAACTGTTTAGTTTGCCTTTTGAATTCTGCGCTGTCAGGTACATTTTGATCAAATGTGTTCCTGCTAGCATTCAGGCGTTGGCATTCTGTCCAAGTTAGTCACCACTGAATTATGCTCTGTGATATGGTCTAGCTCCCTTTGGTCTAGTTCTTTTTCTCTTTATTGATTTCCATTCTTGTTTTCATTATTGCCCTGGTCTCTTGCTGCACGCCTCCTAGTGCATTTATTTTATAGGTTTTCAGAATGAATATCCATGAGTCATGATTTGAAATAAAATGCTAATAATGGCATTATGGAACACTTTGAAATAAATATTTCTGAGACTGTTCCATGCGCTGTTTAAGTGGTAGCCTTTGCTGAGAAAAATGGTAGCACTCTGCAATGATCAGGGAGTAAAAAAAAGTGCTGACAAACTTTAACATTTAATTTAAAGATCTTATTTCTGAATAGGTTTCTAAGCATCAAGCATGGAGAGAGAATTCTGTTGGTCATTTCTATTAAGCAGAAATGAAATAATTAAGCCATAAGTTTTGTAGAATTAGAAATATATTTGTACCCTTTTACTAATCATGCAGATCTGAAAAATGGCTAAACCGTGTTTTGTTCTTTTTTTTATCCAGGAGTTCCTGTTTTTATCAATATGCAAATATCAGCTCTTCCTCGTGGTCTGGAGGAGCATAATATAGTATTGCTATGGGGCCAGCCACTGTATTAGATGCTAAAATAAATAAGAGTATGGATTAACTATTATTATATTCAAAATGTTCATGGCTGTAAAGCATAGACATATAAAGCAGGAGGCTTTGTGTGTGAGGTTTTTTTGGTTTTGCTCATTTTTTTGTTTTACTATTGTGCTGTCTTTTCAATATCAGCTATTTCAGTGGCACAGTGAAGTCCCTAATCTTATAGGATTCATAAGTATGGACTGCCGTGCCTGGTGGTGACCTACCAATTTCTCACTGGGACTCTGCTCAGCCTTTGGGTCTGCATTTCTGGGTTTGTTTCAAGACTAAGAGATTTCTGCCCCCTCTCCTCCTTCCTCCTTCCTCTTCCTCCCCCTCCCCCTCCCCCCTAATTCACTGGAAGTGATGCTTAAAGACCTATGGAGGCAAGTGGGAAGCACTTCTGATAAAAATTCACATATCCCTTGTCTTCCTTTTTCTACAACAGCTGTCTTGAAGCTAAATGAGATCATGGGATGCAGCTGCAGATCATTCATGATATGCTTTGCAGCAGTGCAACTCCCATCCTTGCCCCTGATTTTAATGAAATAATTGTGATAATGTAATCTGAATATTATAATTTTGATAATTAGTTTCCAAAAGGAAAGTCTTTTCAGCTGTGCTTGCTATCAGTGAGGGAATAGCAAATTGGCAGCAAATAACTTGCTGGCATTTTTGCATAAAACTTTGTGTAACTTGTCTTTAAAAAAGACAAATTCTGCAGGAGCATAAAAACTGTTCCATATCACTCTTATCTCATGGTGTATTCATTTATTAATTTTTGCAGTGGGATTTATATATCAGATACTTTTTCTGAGCTCTGTTCATTTGTTTAACACATTTTAAATACTTCTTTTAACTGTGCGGTGTGTTCTCAGTGATATACCTTGGTGTATATAGAATAGAAGCCTTCAAATAGAAGCCTTCTGCTCACTCTGTGGTGCAAGCTGGAAGATCTTTTGGGAGGATCTTTCCTGCCAGTCAATCTGAGTGTGTCTGTAGGACAAGAATTTTATTGAGATAAACTTGAGAGTAAAGAAGATGCCATTTTTGTCTTCTCAGTAGAGATTCTGTAAAGCAGAGATGTTTTTTAATGGAAAGTCCAGTAGATTTTAAAGTCCATCCCGATTTTGTGAAGATGATACCAGTTAAATTTGGTATGTCTAATAAGTACTTTTTACAGACCGTTAACTGCTCTTTTGGCTTTTTTTTTTAGGTCAGAAGAAACTTCCCATTCCTTCATTTGACCTCACCATAAACGCAAGATACCAGCCTTCAGTAATTTAGCGCTACACTTTAAGTAGGTTTCTGCATAAGACAGCGGTTGTAATGCAAGGCAGACATGCTTGATAATGGGTAACTAATAACCATAAAACCATCAGAAGTAGATCATTCTAAAACAATGCAGAATGAGTGCATTGAGATTCTTTTTTTGTTTTACTACGAGCAGAGATATTGCTTGTATTTTACAGAAGTAGGCAGTGAGTTTTGGGAGTGGCAATGACCAGCTGAAGGGTTTCTGTCTCCAAGTGGTAATATAATAGCTAAATAGATCTGGGTCTGAGTTCTTAATTGTCTATTTTACCTCAAGATGAGGAGTATTGTGGAATGATGAAGTATTCACAGAGAGATTGAAGAACCTATATTCTCTAATGTAAAAGAAAGAAAGAAAACTAAAACTTTTTCCCTTTCAAAAATGATGAATGAGCAGGAAATGTGAGAAAAGCGTTGGAAACAGTGAAGAAATGATATGTTTGATTAAATGAAAAGGAAGAACAATTTTAAAACAAAAAGAACGCTTTGCATATAAGCTCCGGTTTAGCTGTTGAAACAGGAAGTCATATGAAGGTCATGAATTTAGCAACTTTTTTTTTTGAAGGTAGGAGTAAGCTTAAAAGTGTTTAATATTCAAGACTATCCACACTTTTAATTATTATCGAAACATATTTTATGGCTATTGAACTTTATGGTTCCAGGTCTAAGCTTATCTCTGTTTATTACAGGATGAAATTTTTATTTGAGGTAAATTATGTCCATCTTCCTCTAAGAATCTGGTGCTAGTCTTTGTCAAAGATAGAGTACTGGGCTAAAATGACTTTGTATGAAACAGTGTGGAAATTCTTGTGACCACTTAAGTAGCATGGATGAAGCAAATAAAATTCTGAGTTTTGAGCAGTAATGTGAGATTCTGTAAAAGGCGCCTATGAACTAAACATAAGATGTAGAGGAAAATGAGCAGAAATTGTAAAATAGCTGGTGCGCGAGTTTCTGCATGATCCTCAATAGTAATGAAAATGAGAAATTTTGGAGCTGCATGCATGATGATGATATGCTAGTTGTCTCCTTGCTTTCAGGAAAATGTAGAGAATGTGCTTTCTAAACTCTAACTGGTTAGAGGAGAGTACTGTCCTCAGTAAAGGCAGAAAGGTTGGAGGTTCATCAGTTTTGTCTAAAGGTTCAGTTATTCTTTGCTAGAAAATTATTAGTTGGTGAAGTGGCTAGTCTGATTGCTCTGCAGACAGAAAGCCCTCTTGAGGCAGAGGTTATGGCTCCCCTCCTCTTCCTGCTTCTGTGAGCACAGGGAGAGCTCCAAGGGCAAAAGGAAGGTCCTTGGATAGTTTTGAGACGTGATTGTTCAGAACCGAGTATACATTTGGTCTAGATGGGGTAATGTTTGCTAGTAACTTATACTCTTCTCTCCCTACCCCCGATGAATTCCGTTGTTTTTTCCTATTTTGACAATAGTACCTCTGAAATTTAGATGTGATTAAGAAAACTGGACAGAGGTTGTTTGTCTTCTGTTTTGAGGAGACTCATTCAGTCAAATTAATAGACATTACAAAACAGTTTGAGGAAGGGAGCCTGCTGTATGTGACTCTAAAGATAGAGTGCAAGATTAGAGAAGGATATAGGGTGAGCATTTGAAAGACTTGGATAATTTAAACACTGGCATCAATCATTAGTTGGCTGAGGCAAATCTTCCGTTATTTGACTTTGTGTCAAAAAATATCTATCGAGCTAATGTACAGCTGAGCAGTTACTGATTGGACTGTGACATAAGAGCAGTAGAATAACCTGGAAGTAACAAAAGGCCTCTCGTGTCACTTGAGTTAGGTCATGCTGCTGTGATTGGGAACTGTACTGCACTGAGAATCAGGCACGTGGCCATAGCAGCCCCTGACAGAATTCTGAAATAACAGCCTTTTTGTATTTCTTGCAGTTTCCTGTCTAGAAATAGGTATTTTTTCAAAGTGCTGTCAGAAATGAACAGCCTGAAAATTTATCCTCATAAAATGTGTTTACGAAACTGGCTTAGAAGGATTTGTTGATTTTTGCTAGGTGTGTTCCTTCTTGAAAGAACAGTAATGTACTATTCTTATGTTTATATAGGATTTGTAGGTGGAGGAGAAAAATACAAGGCTTTAAAACAGATGGCTTATGGAGAGTGTGAATTTTTTCTTTAATATGTGATTCTGGTACTTTATTGTATTATGTCTATATAAGCAACATCAGTAATTGATCTTTTTTTTTCATTTTTTTGTAGCAGTGGTTCATAGGAGCAATATGATGTGGCTAATTATGCTGAAGTGCTTGAAATGCCTGCATCTGGTCATTAAAAGTTAGAGATTTAGGCTGGATATGCATTATTTCCACAGTTCTGAAAGTTAGTAGAAAGATGGAAGACCAATAATGGAAAATAGTGTTCCTTTGCAGATAGATGAGGTGATAATTTTATTAACTATAGTTATGAAAAGCTCCAATTTTTGATTTAAAATAGCTTTTTTTAAGTGATAGAGGCATGATCCTTAAGTGCTATTAAGGCTTGTGTGGGTTTTCTGCCTTTTTTTTTTTTTTTGGTGGGTGTTGTGAGCATGCTGCTGTCTTGTCATGATGCCAAAAACATCTAATATTTGGGGTGGTAAAATGCCCTACTTTCAGAGTATCTTGTAACCTGTGTGATATTGCATCAAAATACAAACTCAGAGAGCTGAATTTTCAGTTGAGCCTTTCTAGTGACTGTATAATATTTGTGTCCTTCACGCTCAGAAATGAGCCTGTGTTCCTGTATGCTACCATGCACTGTAACTCCCATTCATATATTTTTATGTATAAGAGAACAGAGAATTTGCAGAGAATATGCCTAATTATTGTGAATTACAAAATCATTAATACAGGATTATCGGTCTCTCATTTGATACATAAAGAGGCTTTATTACTTCTCAGCTGCTGTTATGTTGAAGTGACAGATACTCTCATGTACATAACCAGTGATTCAGGAATGACTTAGATGGTTGTAACATTCTTATTATCTGGAGAGATCAGTCTGCTCACACAGAAAGAAAAAAAATTGGGGCATGGAGGTTCATATAAGACATCTGAATTTAAGCATGCTTAATTGTCTGGGCTCCCATTTAGTTAATGGTGGTGGGGTCAGGGGAGCTGAGAGTGATTCAGTTCATTTGTAAGGTTGTTCATTCATTCAGGTAAGGTGTCCACATTAGAGTGAGATGACTTGCTTGGTAGACTCCCTTGATTGCATCAATAAGATCCCCGCTGTGTGTCTGGGGGCTGGGGGATTTGAACAACCTCTCTGAGCACCTGTTCTAGGGTTTGACCATCCTCATGGGGGGAAAAAAAGTTTTGTTTTGTTTTGTTTTGTTTTCTCGTACCTCTAAAAGGAATTTCCTACGCTCAGTTATCCAACTCTAGGTGTCAAGGATGGGACATAGAGTTGTGCGATTCTCTGGCCAGCTGGAAGTGCTTAGCTGGGGTGTGATGGCTGCCGCCTTGTCATGTAAGGAGATCTATCCTGCATCCTGGCAAGCTGCCACATGTTTTACAATATAAACCATATTTAGAATTGAATTTGGGTGTTGTGGTCATTTTGCCATAGTGTTGCATTTTTACCACATAGTGTTCTTGTTCATGGAATCTCTTTCTTCAAGACCGGAGTTCATCAAATCTAATGTGATTAGGGCTCATACAAGATTATTTTGCTTGTATGTAATATATCTTCAAAGGGAGAGGCGGCAAAAAGCCCTGAGAGATATCTACTCTCTCCTAAGAAAGCAAACATCATTTCCCAAAATGATGTTGCCATATTTACTGTGACAAGGATGAAGCTTCCCATCTAATTTTGTACAGATAATTGGATTTAAAAGTTCCAAATCTAATGGGAATTCAGTAACTTCTGTGTAAAATACTTCAATCTTAGTTTTCGTGCTTCCATCAGTATTGCTGTAGCACATTGCTCTAGACCAGTGTTTCTCAGCTGGTGGGCTGTGATCCTCCAGGGTCATGAAATACACTTAGGAACTTATGTCTTAAGTTTGAAGGCAGAGAGAGCTATGTAAAACAGGGCAATCTCACCCCAGTACACTCACCTTATAAAGACAAGTGTTATGTCAGTTGGCCATATACCGATATATAGACTTACTATTGTTCCTATTTCTCTTTTCCTATAGTAGATACAAGAGAATATATTTATTTAAACAGTCTATGATTTTTGCTTTGTTGCGTATTATATTTTGTTCCCTGTTTGTTGCTTTTGTGCTAGATGTTAATAATTAGCCGTCCCACTTAGTTTTTTTTCTGTGCTTGTAATTTTTATATTTCTCTTACAGCTTGCTCTGTTGTATTTGAAGAAAAGAATGTTTTTAAGTTGTGATACCAAATTAATGTTAACCTTTAACAAAATATACTTTTTAAACAGTTACATTATGCACTTAAGTAAATAAACTCTTAATTGTGTTATAATATTTTCTTCTGTTGCTTAATGCTGGTAACTGGCTTAATGTTTTTTATGGGGTGTCTCTCATTTGTTCGCTTGCTTGATGTTGGTTGCCCGTCTGCTTCAGTTTTTAGAGCTTCAGAAACAATGTTTTGTGAGGAGTATTTTTCTCATCAGTTCCCCCCCCCCTTTTTTTCTTCCTGCTTGATGGAGTAGTCTCCATAAAGGTACTTCTTCCTAAAATCTTTTATTTGTACAGCTCATTGATACCACAGCACTACTGTTCAAGCATTGGTAATAGGTTGAGTATCAGTGTCAAGTTCTTAACATTACAAAATCGTATTTTTAGAATAAAATTCTGCTTGTTCTGCCTATGTTAATTCATGCTGTTGAAAAATCTCATTCTTCACATTATTGTTTGTTTTATGCTTTCTCAAGAGTATTAATCTTATTTTCAGTCATTCTCCTGAGAGGCAATGTTTTCAAGGTAGTTTGCTGCCTCTGAAACTTTTTCTGATAACTTCAAGCTAAAGTTCCTATTGTTTCACAACATGTTTTGGTGTGTTTGTTTTTAAAATAAGAACAGAAGCTGTACCTCCTTTTTACAGTTTTTAACAGCAAACTTTCTTGGGATGCGGGCTTTTGAAAATTAAATTTGGAATTTTCAAGTTTTATTTCAAAGACATAATGCCTTTGTGAGAATGCTTTGCTTTCTTGCAAGCTTTGACTTCTTATGCATCAGAGCTGATACCTCAGGGAATCAGTGTTTCTTTCAAAGAAACAGATGTGAAGTTTATAATGAATTTTAATGTTGGGAAAGTTAGTGAGGAGGGATTCTTATATTTTAGTAGTGTTAGAGCAGAGCTGTCATTGAAAGTGTACTCATTTTAATAATTATTTTTGTTTTCAGCTGTCTAGCTTTAAAAGTCAGTTTAGATTACCAGGAGCTTTGAAATGTTATGGGAAAGACATCAATAAAAGTGAGTAAGTTAATGTAGCTGAAGATACACATGGAGTAGCTTTGTATTTTAGTTTTCATATTTTTTATTTAAGTAATGTGCTGCCTTTAGAGAGCAGAAGCATAATCTGCAAGACCCAAAAGGTGATGGAAGACACCTTCAATATTTTAGTATTTCATACTTGATGCCATCCATATTGTCTTGCAGTACACAATTCCTTCCATGACTGATTCAGGTCTGTTATCTGCATGCTGCTGGGGAGCCTGCAGTCCTTTCCCTGTCTCTGGGAACTGTGTTCACTTGCACTGTCCATGGGGCACCATAACAGGTAAACACCTTTCTGCTGGAACTTCTGCTCAGAAAAGCTCTGGGAAGTTTTTGTGTTGACTTCCTGATGTTCTTATTCCTGTGTTCATAGAAAGATATTCTGCAATAGAAGACAGCTATACATGGAGTTGAGATCATGTAGCTTATATAACTTAACTTAAATCATACAGCTTTTTTTTTTTCTTATGTATTTCCCTGTACTGGTATTGCCATTAGTATGTTGCAAATCAGCTTGAAGGGCTTACTTTGGAGGCACAGTGTAAGATTTTTTGTAAAGAACTGAAAAGTCAGAACTTAATGCTTATATTCATGAAGTTTTAAGCATATTCATATGGCTGAAAAGAAACAAAACATAACGTTTAACATTATTCAAAGATCTATTTTGGAAAAAAAAATCTCTATTTAGGGATTTCTTTTAAATTGCCTAGACTGTAGGGAAAAATCATTTTGGCACTAGGTTTAATATCTCTCACTGTCTGTTTTTATGAGCCTTTTGTTCACTTTTGTTCAGCTGGAGTATGGACTGCAGAAACTACTGCAGTGACCCTGCCGCAATGTAGTCAGTTTGACACTCTGGAGTCTGAATTGCCTTGGATTCCCCAGTAACGTATGTATTTCTTAAGGATTTGAAGTCACCTTTACCTATGGGAAGACTGAATTCCATCTGTGTTCGCTTAAACTCTGTCTAATAACAATGGTCTGTCTTCAGCACAAGGATGCAATTACTTAGAGGAGATTCTTCTAAAGAAGGAACAAGAACACTGTGGCATAATGCAGAGTTTCTATTGATTTCTCTTTCGCTTGCTGCAAATCTTGTGTTCAAGTGTAACATCCTTCTAAGATTTGGTACTCGAGAATTCGTAAGAGCTCTTCCATCAGGCTTGCTACTTGTGTCTTTTAAGGGCAGAGATACTTTTAATGTGTTGTCTAGTAGTCTGCTCTGCAAAGTCTTTGTGGTATAGATGCGAGGGATGGAAAAGAATAATGTTTCAGAGACCTGGGGATAAACAAAAGCAGTATGGAGATGTAATCTTTCAAAGAATTGCTGCTTGTAGTACAATGGTTTACAGCACTTCAGATTATATAGAAAGCTTACATGTGACTTAAAGCACAAGAACATAAAATTGTCACTCCATGTTTGGTAATTGAGAAATTGATATGTATTGGAGTCCAGGTTCACAGCAGACCTCACAGGGGTCTGCTATGAAAAAGCCAATGAAAAAGCAGCTCAGATGTTTTATGAAGAATTGTAGTTAGAAAAAGACATTGCTGGCAAACATCGATGTAGTCTTAAGAGTGAAGTCTAATAATTGTTTTAAAAGTTAGGAAGGGGGTGTTTGGTGATCTTGAGCTGCAGTCGTGGGAAACAGGGCATGTAATTTATGGAGAGAGTCTTCACACGACCTGGAATAGTGTGGAGTTCAGAGGCTGAGAAAGGATATTTGGAATGGGTACAAGAGGAGGCTGGTATGGCTTAAGGGAGAGAAAGGAGAAAGCCTGTATTCTAAGTAGCAGTTCAAAGGCCAGAAACCTTATCACAAGTGTCTTTCAGTGAGTCAGTGAAAGAGCTGATAAGCTCTCAGTTCTCTGTGCGTACCTCTTTTTCATGACATCTTGACCTCTGTTTTTGCTTTGAATGACCATAGGGCAATATAAAGCACTAAGTTCTTTTAAATATAAATAAATATAAAGAAACTGAATCTTATTGGTGTTGTTTTTTCACTTGAATAGTGCAGCGATTATGTGGCTAGAAAGGCAATTTATGTGTAAACTTAATTTACTGTGGCTTTTTTTTTTCTGTGTAGTTCTTCATCTGTAGGGGACTCCATTAAAACAAATTCTAGGGGATGGGAAAGATTTTTTTTTTCAAAAAGACGTGATTGAACATGGCTGTTCAAAGGTCAAAATGTAAATAGTAGTTAGTATATAATGTCACCCAAAGTGATGAATATTCAAGTTACTTGAAATCTGAAAGGTCATTTGCCAAATGTCCGTTGTCAATATATTTCCATGGAGTCTGAAAGCATTAAAGGAGAAATGAAAGCAATGATAAACTGAAGAAAAATATTGTATTTATTGTATAACTATAAAATCCCACATAATTCATGGAATGGGTTGTATTCATATATCTGTATTAATCATATGATTTTACTTGAATTATTAGAGGATATTGAGGATTTTTTTTTATTTTTAAAGAAATAATTCTCAAGGCAAGAACATTTCCCATTGTGTTTATAGAATTGCGTAATTTATGACAAGCACTTTAAGATTTTTATAAAGTAACTGTTTTCAGTAATGTTCTACTGGGAAAGATTTAATATTAATTAATACAGAATTACAGATGGCAAATGGAGACATTTCAAACCTGCTGCAAGTTTGCATTCATTATAAATGATTGTGAGTGAGCATTTCCTTAAAACCTTTGGTATTTCTCTGTGTTCTGGCTCAGTGTAACTACAGTGCTTATTTCTAAATGATAACCTGTTATCCTGACAGTCTGTTTCTTGCTGGAGAAGTGGTGAAAGACTCTAATGATGGGCTTGGTTTCTCCCTTCCCTTACTGGGAAATTCGCCCTTTGGACATGTTTTAACTGTTTTGATCAGATCGTGGGTCCCAGCTGGCCTCTGCTGGCCAGCTGCCGTGGAACCCCTGCGCTCCGCACGCCAGTCAGCGCATCCGCGCCGTGTGGGGCACCCTGGACCACAGGAATTGCCCCACAGGCTCTTGGAGGTCAAGTCACGTCTCCCCCAGCACTTGCCCCAGCCCTATAAGCCCTGCACGCTGGTTCACCTTAGCAGCTCTGCGTGACTTGTCCTGTGACCCCTTGTTATGCCATCACTGCCTGTGTGGCCGGGAAGGAGAAAGTTGCTGCTCATGGCTATAGGGGTTGGGGTTGGCCTTGATTTAAGAAAGTTTCTCAGCATCGTGTAGTGACTGTGTGGTAAAGGCAGCACCCCGTTGCTGTGGGCAGCAGATAGACCCTCCTCTGCCCTGCCATTGCTTGCTTCTCTTGCTGTATGCATTCCTGTTTCCAGGGAAGGACAGGCAGCAGCCCTCCTTACTTTGCTACCTTGACCTGTTTCTTGTGATTTCCCTCTCAGTTCTTGCCCAGTTTCCAGACTAACATGCTTGCTCATCCTAAGTCATTCTCTGATGGAGCTCTCCTGCTAGTCTTGTCTCCTTGCCTCGTCCTGTTTCACCTCTAGATCCTGGCCCAGCCTCATGACGCAACCAGCCCTATTGCTAGTTTGTTGTTTGTGCCAGTCATCATCTTTGCCACAGCCTTGACCCAACCTGCCACCATCCTTCCCTTCCTCTTTCATCAGGTAGACTTCTAGTTTACCTTGGGAGAGCTTGAGTTAAGGAGAATGGTGTCATTGATATGAGAGAGAGGAGAAAGAAAAACAAAAGAAGGCAGAATTGTTGTTTTGAGTTTTCCCCTATGAGCTTGTGTTAGCTCATTATTTGTGCAGAAGAGGGTAGGTCAGCCAGAAGGGTTTTTTCTGCAGAGAAAGGCTCTAGCTTCTACCATTTTTCTAGGTACATAGCTGCAAAACACTTTAATGGGTAGATGGAAAGTAAGAATTTTATAGCTTGTCCAAAGCCGCAAGAAGTTTTTATGTAGATGACTACGTTTTATTCTCTGGACACAGGGAACATTCTTTTGTCATGCTCTCAAATCCTTTTTCATTTTACAGAGGTATTACAGCTTTTCTGAGAAATGCATCTTTATTTGTAACATGGGCAGAACGATCTGCTTTCCCTTAGCCAGTTTTGGGGATTTAAACTGGCTTCATCGAGGAGGGGTGGGGGGAGGTCACTGGAGGCAGATATATATTAAGTTTCAGCCTAAAAAGTTTGTTTAAAATTTTGCCATGTGATCCAATTAAGAATTTCCTAAATAGTGCAGTCAGTTGTGCCTACTGTCGCAAAACATCTATGTAAGTATGCTTAATGCATCCATAAAATTATGCATGCATAAGAAAAGACCGATTTATTATGAAGTGAACTGTACATTTACACAACAGAGTGATTGCTTGTTTATTTGTTTTTTTTTGCTCTTTATCCATTTGGGGCATTTTCTGGTAGAATAATAATCTTGATTACTTTCTCCCGATAACATTTAAATCCATTGTCCTTTTCTTTTTCCTATTTGAAAAAAATGTAATTAACTTGCTTGTTTCTTTAGGTTTAAGTTAGAGTCACTGACAGGATGTTATGCCTTTTTTTTTTTTTTTTTTTTTTTTTTTTTTTTTTTTTTTTTTTTNTTATCTGGAAAGCCAGCCAGGGAAAGAGTAGTGTTCAATCAAGTTTATCTGGAAAGCCAGCCAGGGAAAGAGTAGTGTTCAATCAAGTGCTGCACAGTTCTTTGTCATACAGCTCCTTTTTTTTTTGCAAACAAACAAAATAATCAGTATAAATAATGCAGGAGGATAAAACAGTAGGCCTGGGAGAGGTGTGGGTTTTTTTTTTTCTCTCTCATCTAGTAAAAGCTTGGGGGCAAGAAAATCTTGTTAAATATAGTCACTTAAAACTCTGTTTTAAGTGTTATTGTTTCAAAGTGATTACTGCTGTTCTTTGTGGTTCCTCTTTAATATTAAAAAGACAGAATGTGAGTCAGACTTGACCTCCTCTACTTATATCTCGGGCTTGACCCTTGGAGGTGCAAAGTATGCACTGCTCCTTTTTGATGACAGTGGCACTGTTTAGTTATAGTATTTTGCAGAGTCTGTGCCACAAGTCTTACCTGGTTGTGGAGGGCCATGACAGGGTTAAACTGGTGGAAAGTTGCAAGTAGCAAGCAACAGAAGCCTCAGGCAAACATACCCAAGGACACCCGTGCAGCTGGGAATGATACATCCTGAGAAAGTACAGATAAACTAGCAGAAGCCAGTGGGAACCAAGGTTAAGGGCAAGAYAGCCTTTCCAAACAAGTAGCAGAGTACAAGGCGTGACCGCTGCGTGCGTGATCGGTGCAATGATTGGCTACCTGTGACATAATCTGTATGATGATTGGCCTAGCAAAGTGTGTCTGTGAAACCACTGAAGCAGCTAACTTTTTAAATATGCTCAGAAACAAACAATAAATGTCTCAAGATGCACCATGTCTTGAGTCCGTGCATTTAATCCGCCACACCTGGTCTAGATGTAATTTTGAGGCTGGAGCAAACAACTGTTTGAGTTGGGAGATTCCTCGTTTCCTTTCCTCTTCTTCCCTCTTTCAGGTATTATCTGTTACTTGAAGGAAATGAAGAAAATGTGAATATGCAGGACTCATCCCTTACAGTTTTGATCAGCTCTAGGAAGGGGAAATGAGAGCTGCCTTTCAGTAACCCATCTCTGCAGATGGCCAGGTATCAGTGCCAGGATGCTGCATTACAGAGACTCACTTCCATACCTCCTGGCTTTGAATGCGACAGCGAAGGAAGAGCAGGGGACGTAGCATCTTTGCAAAAGCCTTGCTTTTGGTGCTTTATTGCACAGTGAAAGTTTTTGCTTTTTGGCTCTTTCTTCTCCCACCTGACCCTCTTGAGAGAGGGCTTGGATTTGGCTTGCACTGATTGCCAAGTACAGAAGATGTGGAGAAGACTAGCCAGGGCTACAGCTTGGTCAGGGACAGCTCAACATGTCAGACACATGGGAGAATTGGGGAAGGATAGTTGGGTAGTCCCATGCTTGTGTGGGATGTTTGGAGAGAGAAAGAGGTTTGGGTTTTTTTGTGTGGTTTTTTTTTTTTTTTTAAGAACCATACTGGAGAGGGGAGGGGAGGGTCAGTGAGGTGAGGGTGATAGGGCAACATCGCACTTCAGGATTTCTCTGTGGAAGAAGTGCAGGGTGGAAATCTCCTCCCTTCTCTTCCTCTTTCACCCGCCTGCACCCATGGAGTATTGTGACTGCACTGCAGAGGGATCAGCAGGTGCAGTCCTTCTGTAAACGTCCGGAGAGCTAAGCTCAGGGTTACCTCTACGAGTAAGCAGGCAACCTGAAGTCCTATGTACTACATCTGTTGTGGGATACAGCAACACTTAAATTGTATTTCTGGACTGCAAGGCACCATTTTTATTGATCAAAATTGCAGAGAAAGACAGCTACATGCCTCCTATAGTCTGATAGTTAAGCTTACAGAAAGCCTGGCACATGAACCTGATTCTGTTCACATTTATATGCATTCTTATATTTGCTGTAGAAAGGTGCAATTAAAATCAAATTACTTTGAATGTTTGATTAAAATCAGGCTGATGCCTTGACAAGGAAAGGAATTATATATTTTTAACATATTTACATTATATTTTAACCTTTATTTCCATCATATAGCTATTTTAACATGAAACTGTGAAGGGGGAACAAAAAACTGGAAGAATGTCTAGGTGCTGTGGATGCTTTTGTGGTTTAGACTTTGGGACTATTGACATGCCTAAAAATAAGGCTTTGCAGAAGTACTAGTGATTTTGTTATAAATACGGTTTTATTAACTTTTCATAGTAACTCAGTCTTCAACACTAAAAAATCTTGTTCTGAAACAACAGAAATCACAAGAATTGTTAAAAATTCCTTTATATAGGTCTTTTTATACAACCTGGGTTCCCCCCACCCCCAATCAAAAAAACCCTCTACCCCATAACCCCCAAAATCTTTCAACAAGTTAAACTGAAGTTCCTGTACCTAGGTGTCTAATGGAGAGAACTTCAAAATTATGTGTGATTTAGAAGCACAGGGCTTAATGCTTTACTTCAAGTGTAGAAGTGTAAGGCGTAGATGCTTGATATTTTGCATTTGAGTTTACATTGTTTCTGTTGCTGGTGAAGCTGCTTCAAGGAGTCTAGCGTAGGTGATCTTTGAAATATGAAACACATGAAGAAATTCTCCACGAGAGGACTACGTCTATAAAACAAGGAAAAACTTCTAATAAATCAGGAAGCTAGAGGAATGCAATTGCAAATGTACTAATAATCTCTGGCTAAAAACAGAGCAACATCCAACTACTATACATTTAGTATAACAAATTGGTTTTAAGTTGAAATTGTCGATGCATTTTAAACAAAATACATTTTAAATGATTTTTGCCTTTCTAAATCAAGAGTTGAATCATATTCCTATTGTTGCTTACCGATGCAAATAATACTACAGATTCCTTCTTAGATGAAGGGATTTCATCTGGACCTTTCTATAAGGATAATGGAAAAGGCTTTTTTAGGATATGAGTAAGACTTTATTTAACGTGCTTATAGTGTGGTCATTTTAATAGCTTCTTTAACTGAAATATCTTTTAATTCATTTCTGAAAGCTTGTGAGCTGGAGGATGGTTTTATGTACAAGCTCTGTTTAATTTTAAAATAATGGATTTATCCTGGTTTCTTTTCTTATTTCTTAACTATAATAGTTACTGCAGGGATAAGGGAATTGGATCCTATATAGGAGAAGTGGAATTCTTATTACCAAATGGAAATGTCTGGCTGAGAAATACACTAGGTTGCTTTCATCCTCAGTAGAGGAAAACTAGGCATTTCTGGGCTGCAGTTTGTCTCATCTCTAGATGTCTGAATTAGGATGAGCAGATTGTACTGTGCCTGCTTTTTCTCTGCTTACTGAAAGGTGCCTACACTGACTAATGCAACTTTAGACATAAATAAATAAAAATTCATGTAGATATATGAATTAGTTTGGATGAATTATACCTTTGCTATTGGCTGTATATTTTAGGTTGTGCCTTTTTTGAGGGAGAGAAAAGGAGCGTTACAGTGTGCGTGGTTACTGTTAAGTTAAATCTTTATGCAACTGGCTTTTGAAACAACAATCCTGATGTGTGAAAAGAAGCCTTTAAAGAAAGTTATTTAGTTGTATTCTAGTAACTGGTTTTCAGAACACAAATTCTTCCCTTGTCTCTCTTACCTGCATTCATGATATGTGGCCTTTGCTCACATTATAGTATCTATCTCATTTGCTTGTATGCAACAACTCAAATTCACAGAATTTTTTAACTTTTCCATGGCAAAGTTCTTGCAGGCTTGGGTTTTCAGAGTTGTTTGGACTTTGTTGCATAAACTGTTGTGCTGTAGAAGTTTAGTCGGTATTTACTGATGAAAAGTATTATCTTATTGTCATTGTAATAATGGTTCCCATGCTCCTACTTTGAAATACACAGTTTTTAAAATATATACTTGCTCCTTCATGTTTTTTCTAAAATGTCTGTAGGAGTGTTAAAGTTCTTCTGCACCCTAAAAAGCAACAACAACAACAAAAAAAAAAACCCAAACCAAAACTAACACTACTTTTAAAATAATTAATTTAACCACTGTTGCCACTTCTTTACCTCTTAATGACTGTCCTATTTTACATTGTTTGAGTGGATCACGGGCTTTTTACTTGTGAATTTAAATGAGTTTCTTTGCTTGTTCAGACAAGATTCGATATTCTTTTCCTACCTTTCTACCATCAATTAAAAGAATGAGCCTAGAAAACTCCTAGGGTGTGTGTAATCTATTTGAATCCCTGAAAGCTCTCCCAAAACTTTTTAAATCTAGAAGTCTGCGCCTTTTGACGTAACATATGCTCCTAAATCTGTTGGGGGAAACAGTCATTAGGAAGGTTTTGAGTTATAAGACCATAGACTTTCTGGCACAAGGATTTTGTTGCCAGACAGGTGTAATGTTGCTGTATAAATAACTGATGAATTGGAATCACAAGTTCTTGTCAGGATATGAACTGCTGCATAATTCAGAGTTAGGCGAATTCCGTTTGTTCAAAAATGGAAGAACAAACAAAAGGTAAATTTTCCTCTGTTTCTTAACATTAATACTTCCGATCATTTTTTGTAGTTCTCTTTCCTTAGGAAAATGAACTTTCTTAAAAAATCTGAGTATTTGGCTAATCTTCAGTAATTTGCATTTAAATGCAAGCTTTGACTTCTGTCTTTTGAGCAAGCAGAGTATAAAGAAATGTTGATAAAGACATAATTTGCTAGCTCTTTCCTCTAAGATAATAGTTTTAGGGCTTTATAACTGCTTACTATTAAAATATGGGAAAGGGGGGAACGAGAATTGATAGAGTTGTGCTGTTCCTGCCAGGCACTCCTCTTCCTTAGGGCATCCATTACATATACTGAAGTTCAAACCAGAAATTTTCTCTGCCGGTGCCAAGGAGTCTTAAGGATAATTGACCTTCATCCTTTCTGGTCTGTAAAGGAGAGTGTTGGTCTGTGAGGCTGTAAATATGTATGCATGTGAAATATAATGTTTAAGCAAGACAGTGTTTAGCAAATTGCTGTTTTTTCCCTATCTCTGCTCCCTTTACTTTTCTGTTACTTTAACATATAGATTAGCAGTAAGTGGTCATCTCCTCAGATGCATTTTGTATGAATAAGTGGGGGCGGGGGCAATGACTGTCGTATTCATTCATTTGTCCTTTTAGAGTCACCCCAACAATATAAATGGTTTTGACATATTTAGTATTTGTTTGTCTATGTGTGTATGAATGAAATGGCATAGCGTATGGACATGAATACTTTAAAAAAAAAAAAAAAGTTGCATTTTCTGTAGAAATTTAGAGTAAACGATATCCAGGAGGAGAAAGACATGGAAAGCTGATTTCCACAGGGCCTCTGGTACCATCTCCTACAATCTTATCACATGATCCTCATCTGTACTAACGGAGCTCTTTTATGAGGTATGTGGTGTTGGGGGGGCTGGGGAAATGAAGGAGAGACGAAAGAAAAAGGAGAAGTTAGTGCAAGAGGAGAGGCTAACCTCACACCGGGGCCTGTATCTTCAGGGAATCCCCTGAAGCCAGGACACTGTGATTGTTTCTGTTGAGCCTATGAACCCCTTTGATCCTTCTAAGAGTGTGAATAGAAATAGGCTGAAATCCTAGAGCCCTTGTTGGTTGAAAATTCTACTGGTAGTGAAAATTAGATAATTTGGTTTTGAAATGTAAGGTATGATTTAGTTTTAGTTTTTCTGCAAGACAAAAATGCCTTGAAATGTGTTAATTTATTGTGTTATGTCTTTAGAGGCCAATTTGTATTTGACAAAGAACCTGTTTCTTGTCTAGACAGCCCAGACTTATATTTCCATAAAAAAAATTGTACAATCGTTCTTGCTGTAAGGATGTTGAAAGTGACGTAAACATTAATACACTGAAATTTCAACTAACGGAATCCAATTCCCTAATATTAAATGAGATCTCTTTATCCTGAAGAATATAAGTAAATGAATAAGTGCTCTAAATATTAGATTAGAAAGGGGCATATTGAAGAAATGAGATGGTGGAGTTCTCTTGAAGCTTATAGCTCTTTGTTCAGTCTTTCAATACAAGAAGTTGAAAAATGTGAAAGAAACAATAAATTGCTATGTAAGAATATCTTTATATTTTTTTTGCCAAGAATCTTAAATTCACTTTTTGATTTCTGATGATAGAAAGTCATGGGCTTACTTGAAAATATTTGAATGTCTAGTCAAAGCAGAACCCAGAAAGAGCAACGAATGTTATTTTATACACTCTTCAAAAAGTCTCAGCTCATCCATAGACTGTGGGTGTATTTCTGTGCTCCTAGACACTTTTAGAATTGTTCAAGATTGTGTATTATTATCTTGAGATGCAGCTGTTAATCACCCATTTTACGGTTAAAAACTATAGACTTACATGTCAATTCATGTGGAGTTCTGAAGGGAATTTAGCACTTTAATATAAGTGATCATCCATCCAGGAGGCTTCATCACACCTTTCTGCACATCAAATAAAAAGTGATTGCAAGCTCAGAAATTATTTGCATTTGATAGTCACCAGTGAATCTTACCTAGAGAAAACAAACCACTTTGTCCATTGCAATAGTTCACTTTTATATATTTTTTTCCATCACCAGTTCTTTCTCAAGGCATTTTTCATTCATTTTTTTTAAATTCTTCCTTTTTATTCAAAATTAGAGCAATATTAACAATATTTCTCCAATTGGTTTCATATAAATTTCTTTTAGTTCTGAAGATTCTGAAATATTCATGAAAAATTTTTTTTTTCTATTTTAGGGTTTTAAATAGGACACAAGTAGGTTTTTTCATCATTTAAGAGAAGAACAGAAGATTGTTCTCATTTTATTGTCCTTTTTCCCATGAGTCTTTCATGGCTTACTGGCTCTTTCCTTGAGTGATGGTTTTGAACATTTTCTGTGCTAAAGAGTATTCTGAAATTTACTGCTAACTTTTTGGTCTTCCTGTAAAGGACTTAGGTAAACTTTAACACTGTATTTAATAATAAACAAACGGTTGCTAACTGGCAAATTTTTAAATTGTATCATGCATTCTTCTTAAATATTTATTAATATTTGTTGTCTTTTAGACAGAAAATGCTCAACTATGTGCTTCCAAACCCATGCTAACTGATTCATGCGGTGAACACTTGGCCATATTGGTGTTTAGTTGATGTAGCAGAGGTTCATGCCTGTTCTCTTCCTACAGATGCCTTGAATGGGGCATTTTATAATTGGTTATGCCATCTTTGGACCATACTCTGTTCTCAGAGCCACATATAAACATCTCTTACTCTGAAAATTCTGCTGCTGTCACAAAGTTTAGTGGTTTCCTGGTAGAACATATGTTGCCCATATGGGCTTCTCTACGTGCTGCTTCCCCTCCACTCATTCCTATCAACTGTGTTGTGGATCTGAAAGTTTTAAGTTCCAACATTGGATGTCCTATATAAGGCTGAAAGTAGATCTTTTTTTTTAAAGTGGCTATAATTATTCTGGAGGAACTGTTAAAAGGACTTAAAAGTTGTATTTAGAAATAACTATGAATGTCAGACTTGCTTTGCGCAAAACACATTTTTTTTGCATTCTTTTGGTTCATCTTATTTGTTCAGACCAAAGCAGTGTGCTTAATGGTCTTGCAGCCAACAGAAGGGCACGGAATAGGACTCTTTCGGCACATCCATAAGGGATGATGGATGGGCCAGCAGCGCTCCCCTCGCGCATTCGGCTTGTGCATGGGCTACTCCGGTGAAGCGGAGAGGTGCAGGCATACATAGGCATAGAAAGGGCAGACTGATGGCTGCCCGTGGGCTGGTGGGGAGCCTGTCCCCAGAGCAGGCAGGAGGAGGGGACACAGAGCTGGGGCACAGGCTGAAGCAGGAGGTGAGCTGGGTGCTGAATCTACTCCCATCACCAAAAGGGCAGGAAGCAGAAATGGCGCTCAATGGCAAGGACATTACACAAGAAAACCATCAGCTGGGAGTTGATGAGAAAGGAGTGGCAGCAGAGGACTGATCTGAGGAGGTGGGGGAGGCACAAAAGGTTTCGAACAACAACAAAGCATAAATTAAACGAATAACTGTCTAAGCAGTTTGTATTACCAGACTCCAAGATAATTCACCAATATAATAAAATCAATGACATGCTGCAGTTCCTGTAGCCAAATATTTCTTGGGCAAAACAAACTAATAAACTCAGAACCAAAGGGCCATCTGCTAAGATGAGACATTATATTAAAACCTGTTGTATTATCATTAACGTGTGTATATATATGTATACACATGTGTACATGTGTACACAGACACGTGTGTGTGTGTATATATGTGTGTATATATATATATATATATATATAAAATCCTGCAGTACTTTAAAAAGGAAAAAGAAAAGGGAATGTGTGGTGTGAAGTCTAGTAAAATATAATAATTCTATTAAGATTTTGCAATTCCCTTGTTGATGCACATATTTGCAATTGTGTGGAATGTTTCTAAGTGAGAGAATTTAAACCTCTTTCCAAGAGGTAGAAATGATTAGCATAAAGAAGAGGAAAAGAATATTTCCTTAAGTGTTCCCGATTTTAATGAACCAAATGAGATTAACTGATTTCTAGCAATTTTCAATATGTAAAGAAGAAGGAGTGGAGGTAAAAACAAACTTATGATAATGTCTGTAAAACAGGCTAATTCTGTGTTTGCTTACCATCGAGATTCCAATGTATATAACAAGTTAGGATGGTGGAAAGAATGTCCTGACACACATCAGAGATGCTAATAATTGGATCGATTTGATTATCTCAGGAAGGTTTTTAAATACCACTCTAAGATTACTGAGTAGACAGAAAATTTCAGTTCTTTTGGTAACTTTGAAGTGAATTATCATGGTTCTTTCCTTTAACTCTGTCTTCTATGGTACATCAGTGTTGGACTTTAAAAATGATGGATTCCTTAATTATCCTCGATAACTGTATCCCTGTTAAGGTTCTGAACAGCTTGATCTATCTTTGAAGTTAGCTTTGTACGGAGCCTGAGGTTAGACTAAGTGACTTCCAGACGCTCCTTCCAGCCTAAATTTCTCTGTGGTTATGTTGGAACAACTGATGTTTAAATGATTAGATTCATTTGAGATTTCATATTAAAAGTTCCAGGACTGCAAGCATGATTGATCACACGTGTGATTGCAGATTAGGAAATTAGTTTAAATTCAATTTTGAACTCATGTTTTGTACAGGCTTGGAAAGGACAATTCAACTACTCTGAAACAAAGGCAGATTTTTCTGTGCCTTAATACTATCTTTTGCTGACTTTGACATTTGTTTTGTAAGTTCAGATTGAAGATTCTAAGGTTCAGAATTTACCGCTTGCTTTGATTCCTTGTCCTTTTTGGACTGCCAGGGTCTAGGGAATTCATTAACTAGTTGTTTTGTGTCTTGCAACACTAGTTTATGTATCTTTTATGGTCAATGTGTTCAAGCAAACTAATCTACCATCATTGTTTCCTTTTATTAATTAGAATACTAATGATCTTATTTTTCCCCCTAATCTCCTGCGAAGGTATTTGTGAAGCAGTCTTGCACAGCAGTCTTAATAGAAGTGTTTGGGTTAGTAACACAAAACTGAAAATACTTGATTAAGCTGCTAGTTCTCTTCCAAGACTTACTGCTTACTTATTTAGCTTTTCTCTTGAGATCTAACTTCATCTGTGTAAATGAGATGACCTTATTATAGAAAAGAGTGAAAAGAATTAATTTGTTTTTCTGTCAATTATTTCAGTGTTTTCTATACTGCAAAAATAGTACACACTGAGTACTTTGAAATATGTTGCTCACTAAGGTAATCAGCTTTTAGGACTGGACAACCCATTGTTTCTGTCCTGACAAATACTGCTGCTCTATTTATTGCATTAGAGTTTTGTCAGTTTATTGCTGTTTTACTGACTTAATTAAAATATCTGCTACTTTTACAAAATTTTAACGAACTTGTAATCAAACAGCTTAACTGTCTGCACAGTCAAGCTGAACTTGTCATTAGAGTACCTCAGGATGGGAACTGTCTTCTAGATCTCTGATATGCTAGGGAGGAAAATTTGTTTCAGAATTGATGATTAACTTGCAATTTTTTGTGCTTATAGAAAATATGTTTGAATATTTTCCTAATTGCAAAATCAAGCACACAGTTCTGTAATACTAGGTTAAAATTGCTTGTGTATGTGTAACATATTCCTGTGTGTATTCTATGTATTAAGGTCAATGTCAGATGGAAAAAATATTTTCTGACTTCAGTCAGTGTGACAGTAGTGCATATATATACAGAAGGCAGGTTAAGGTGGTAACTTTAATTCTGTGATCTTATTTTGAGTCCTTGTTTTTGTGATTTGAATGGGCAATTTAAACATAATTTCAGTATACAACTTCCTGCTTTTTAAAACCATGTTTCTTAATCACTCTATTTAAACCTTATACATCCCAGAACAAGAATTCCAATATCTTAATGTCAGAACAAACTTCATTAACTGTTTGCAAATACCTGTTATTACAGAAGGAGAGATAGGTTAAAGGTGTTGCTGTTAATATATTGATCACTTTGGGTCCTGTGTATGGTCAAACATCTACACACACACACACACACACACACACACACACACACACACTCTCTCTCTCTCTCTCTCTCTCTCTCTCTCTCTCTCTCTCTCTTAGATTCTACATGCAAAGGCAGGAAACTTTCAGATCTTTATAGCTGCTGATCCTAAACAAAGCTTCACAGGGCAAGCACAGAATAAATCTGAAATCTAGGACTTTGATTTAACTTCAAAGATTTGCTGCAAATAATGTTGGGATTCACAGCTTCTATCGAATACTGCATGCATCTTTTCTAAAAGGACAAAATGTTGTACAATGAAAATTATCGATCATTACCAGCTTCTTCTTTACTCATTTATAAACACATCAAATATTTAAAAATAACTAAATGAAAGAAAAATTGATTGTATATGTTCATTTACATCATGCAAAGAGCTAAAAGCACTACTGGAATCCTGATAGCTTGCTACCTAGTTAATGCGCATCAGTTCCATCTTCCAAACTGGGAATGTTTAAAATAGGTGTAATGTTGCTTTATCAGAGAGAATTTTGGTCAAAAAGCATAAAAAGATTCAATCACTTAATCTAGCCAAGTGTTTCATTTCTTTCAGTGAACAAAATCAGATGTTAAAGAGAAAAAGAAAAGGGTTCAAAAACTTAACAAAAACAACACACCAAACCAAAACCCGAGCTGCACAGCTTTCTAATAATTGTGCTCTTCTTTTTACCTCCTCAGTTCAAGTCCAAATTTATCAAGCCCTGGAACTTCAAGATTCATCTTTCTCATTGGTGTTCAAGTTGCAGATTTTGGGTGGTGTTTGTGTGGAAGTGGTCGTAATTGATGGGCAACTCTCTAACTGGGAATGATTGTAGTACCTTGCTAATGCTTCTCTTTCTTGTCTTTCCTGCTTTCTATAGGTATGTTTTGAATTTTGGATTTGTACTCACTACCTACATTGCTGAGCTCAGAGAGCCTTTCTTCAGAGAAATAAGTATGTCTGTCACTGCCACTTGTTTTCCCTCTGAGAAGGTAACAGGTGCCAGTACAGCCAGCTGGACATCTTCTGGGCTTGATGCCACCCGCTAATGAAACATAAGCTCCTGAGACTGTGTTTTAAAGCATAAAAATATACCATTTTGCCTGAAGGCTTTTCCTTCTCTCCATCTCCATCCCCATCTCCCTGAAATCCTCTTGTTATTGTCTCCTGTCTTTGTTCTGTTGAAATAACTGTCCTGTGTGCTGACAGAGACCTAGCTGGGCATGCACAAAAAAGTTTTCTTCTTTCTCCTCCTCCAGGAGCACATTTTGCTGGTGTTGCAATAGTTGGCATCAGCTCTTCTGTAGGCATGAGTGCTGGAAAGCTTCATTCAAGCAGAGGTCATTTGGGTGGACATTTAAGCTTTGAAGTCAGGAAGCAAATCAGTAGCAGTATGGTAGAATGGACTAAAGACAAGTAACATAAAGCTGAAGTCCATTAGGGAGAAGAAGTGGTGGGGCGGATTGCTTTAGGGGGAAAATGCATTTTGTAGGAACCAGTAGTTTCTAATCAGTACTTTATTTTTCTTAACTTATTTTTAAGCCAAGTTGAAATATTCAGTTGCTCCATAAGAATAAGCTTGGCTGCTTTCCTGTTGTATTCAGCCTTTGAGTTAAAAATCAGTTGAACTGTACCAGTCTAGAGCTTGCTGCCCTCCTTCCCACTTTTTCTTGAAAAATGGGAAAGGTGTTAAGGAACTTCATGTTGATGAACCAGAAGAGTCTGGCACAGTGTGTGGAGAGTCCTGGCAAAAGTTTCTTACCACACTGACATGAGTTAACTTTGCTGCAGATAGGTGACAAACTAAAGTTTGTTGTTGTGAATGTACTGTGTCAGGATGATAAATTTCAAACATGTATACACAATACCAACTCAACCATGCTCTGCTGTTAACAAAGAAATCCATGTGAAGATTTTTGGGCAAAACTGATGCCCCAAAATACTGAAAAAAGATATATTCATATGTTTATTCAGCCCATAGAGGCAGAACATAAAACTTTTTTCAAATGTAAGTAAAGAATTCAACATGTTTTGTTATGTGGAGTAATGGAAAGGTGAAGTTGGGTCTTCAGTCTTAAGTTATTAGGGAGTCTTTCCTTTAACTGTTTTGCAGTTTGAATGTAATTCATTTTGAATAAAATAAACAAATAGGAATATTCTAGAGTCAGGATATTGAAACTTGAAGAGTCCGTATTTAGCAGTCCAGGTAAGTCATACGTCAGAGTACCTAGGCTAAGCACTTGGTTCTCTTGAAACAGCTCCCCCTGCCACCCAACCCCTTCCCCCAAAGAAACAAAAAAACCTACACAGCTACTCTCCCCATGCATACTTTAATGGCTATGATTTGACAGTCAAGACATTACTTGTAAAATATTCATAAAGTATTGCTTTTTTTTTTCTTTTAAGGAAAAAGCACTGCAGTGAAATAGAATTGCATTAGTAGCTCTTATGTGGAATTGTTTATGGCAGGAGAAACAATTAAGTCATCTGCATGACAGTTCTTTTGTTCTACTATGGACCATGCAGTAATCAGTGCTTTCAGACACTCTTTGACATTTGGTCCCTGGTGAGCTTGATCTGACTCTAATAGAAACAGATTTTTTTTTTTCCTCTGCTTCTCCTTCTGATGCTGTAGGAATACTTGTGCTTGGGTGCCTTAATCATGCTTTTAGTCTTGAGTTTGGGTTTTAGCATAACTAACTGTATTTCCACTATTTGTAAGGCTTAGTTCTGGAGCATGAATGAAATCTGTAAGCTAAAAACCTTGTATTTGCACCCATAAGTCTGATATTTTGTCTCTTCCTAGTTTAAAAAGTCTTGTAAACTACTTTGTATAGACAAACATTCTACCAGGAACTCAGTTCCTGATACAGGTAAGAAAAATGAGGTTGTAGCATCAATGCACGTACCTTTAAGGGCTTTAACACAGGATCTTTTAGCTGTGGTGCCTTATTCAGTGAGAACGTGACATCCATATTTTCTGCTATTGCCAAGATAGGGTTTAGAGATGAGGAACCTTTAAAGACTGCAAAGATGTTTGTAAGGTAATTTACCCAGAAGAACTGGAATGTGTGCAGGATCTCTTAGACAACTAAATTAAATTAAATTGATTAAATTTAATCAATTTTCCTCAATTAAAATAGTACTACCACTTTCTTTGACTATAAAACTGTTCCCTGTATCTGCCAATCATGTGTACAGATGACACGTTTGAGTTTTCCCTGATATGTCTTCCTCTTTCCTATCTGAGTATTTTCCATTGGTTGATCTTTTTTATGAATAACTTATCTATTTATACTTAGAGAAATCATGGACATCGGTCTTGAGAACAATTTCCCAATAGCTTTCACAGAGGTGGGGTGAGTGTTATAGAACAGATGGAGCCAGACTCTTCTCAGAGATGCATGGCAAAAGGATAAGATGCAAAAATCACAAGTTGCAATATAGGAAATTCCGGCTAGATATGAGGAAAAACATTTCTCATGGTGAATGTGGTTATGTACTGGAGCTGCCTGCCCAGAGAGTCCGCAGAATCTGCATCCCTGGAGATGTGCAGAACCGGAGTGGACAAGGCCCTGAGCACTGCAGGAACTCAGAAGCTGACCTTGCTTTGAATAAGAGTCTGGATTAGATGACCTCTGCAGATCCCATCCATCCTACATTTTTGTATGATTTTGTGCATGAGCAATGCACAAACGGTGTGTACTTGCACAGTATGCTGGATGCTTCCAAGAATTTTTGGACTGATTTATTTGGACATATGTATACCAACTGTATGGTGTATTCAGACATGGACAGGAAAACAGATGTGTCTTTAAAGCGTGGGATATACTAAGCCTTGGCAACATTGCCCAAAAATAAGCAATTGTTAGGAAAATCCTAGAAAGTAGTATGTTTAAGTACACCAGCTAGGGAGTGATGAGGCAAGCTCATTTTGTGACATGATTTAGAACCGTGAATTGGTTGAACGTGCTTGTCAAAGCAGACAAGAAGCAGGACGGTAACGAGGCCTGCATGCCTGAGCACTGTAACATATGGTCTCCCGTCTTGGCTGAAGCTACCGAGGATACCACTGGTAGTGTAAATGATGTGGGAAATAAAACCCTGTATCATAGGAAATACTCATAGAAAAACTCTGCTGACTGTGTTGACTTTTGATGATGTCAGAATACCCACTGTGGTTAATCTGTATCTGTTTTATAGTGTATTAATCATAGTTAAATACAGTTATTATCATTTAGCCTAATTACTAAAAATTTCTCTGAAATACAGCATATTTGCTTCAATTAATGTTAACCATATGGAAAACTTAACGTGATTTTTTTTGGTTCTTTTAAAAAAATATCCTTAACAAAATAAGGACTTGAGCAAAAACTATACCTCCGGAACAGCTGAGTTAGATCATTAGTGGGTTTATTTGTGATTCTTAGAAAGCTACCTGCAGTTTTAAAGTAACCATTTAAACATAACCTTTGGACACTGTATTTATAGAGGAAGAGGTTGAATTATTGCTTCATACACTAAATGTAGCTCAGCCTCTTTGTCAAGACCATTATAGTAAGCTCTTGAAGGCTTAAATTTCTGCTTTTGGTAGCTTAACATGTTGGAGCCAAAGCTTATTCCACTCTTCGGCTTAACCAGAAGCTTTAGCTGTTGGTAGTCAACTAGCTGATTGTGATATGTCTGTGTTTGCTTGTTTGCAGTCATCTTCGCCCTCTGCTCTTTTAACTAGGCGGAAAACAATTAACAGTAATTTCGTTCTTTTTTTCTTTGTTTAGGAAAACTTTGCTCTTTGTGGGAGAGAAAGAAAGAGCAAGTTTCAGAAGATTAAGGCAATAACATGCATATGAAAAACCCTTTTCAGTTTGTTATATGCATATTGCGAAATTTGTGTTCGAATGTTATTAATTTCTCCCTTGTGGTAAGATATTTTAGTATAACTGATTTTTAAAAAAGGAGTATCCTAGAAGACATTACTACCATTAGACAATTTGTCAGCTCCACAGATCAAAAAACAAACAAACAACCCACAGAACCCTAAACTTCACAAATTTCAGATTTTCCATTCTCCAGGGTTTTTGAAGTTTTTAAGTAGCTGAAAAGCAAAGATCTAATTTTTACTTTAAACATTTTTTTCCTGGTATGAGCAGCGGTACCTTTGTGTCTTTGAAGAGGTATATGTTGCATAGTTTCTTACCTGCCTTTCTGGATTACTTAGATTCATAATTTTTTGTATATATTAGGATGGCAGCATTTTAAGGGAGTGAAGTGGCTCTTGAAACCGTAGCTTGTAATATGTGCATTAAAAGCACCACTCTGCAAATACTTGTCAGCATAGAAGTAAAGGTAAATTGAGAATAGTTCACTGATTCCATTTCTACACTTCATAAATTTGGGAGTTAATTTCAGCAGGCCTAAGTGGTAGTGTTCCCAGTAGATGCTTTACTGAATGTTCAGGAAAAACTCAAATAAGTAGGAAAGAGCACCTCCACTCATTTCTCTGCAGCCCCCATTCCTCTGAGGACTAGTTTTTGAGGGCTGTGCCCATTTAGAGTTTTTCTTCTAGCTTTTTACTCCCTCTTTTCTCCTTTTTGCTTTTGTCTGTGAAAATCTAGCATGGAGCATTGCCCCTGCATGCTTGGGTTGCATCGAGCTTTGTCCTTGCCTTGCAGCTGGCCTATTTCAGTGCCGGAAACTCTGGTGGACCTGATACTTCAGACCTTTTTTTCTGCTTGTCCATAAATGAATGAATTTCATCTATATAAGTCTTTTTCCCCCTCTGTTTCTTAACATTATAAAATAATTTTTTCCTTTGTAAGCAGAAACTTTCAGGGTGTCAGTAGGGTCTAATGGATTTGATCAAGAACAAAAGCTGGTTTATAGCTTAGACTCCATCCTCTCCTTCATACCCTCAAACCAAGATTTAAAACCAATTGTTTCAAAGTTGTTTGTGTACATAAAAACAAGTGATCTTTAAACAGTTACCAAATTGTGTTTGTAATATTATGTTTCTAGACTGTATTCGCTCACCTGCTGTGTTCTAAACAAATGGTCATTGAATTTAATATTTCCTACAACTAGATTTCCTACGACTTTGTTAGGGTACTTTCTAGACTATTTTCCATTAACTAGCTCGTAATCAGAATTGTAAGACTTCTGCAATATTTATTTGATCTTGATCTGACTCATTTCTTTTCCTCTGCACTTAGTTTAATAAATGAACATATCCCAAAATACTGTGTCAATCCAGTTCCCTTTCAAACCTTAATGAGCAATCTATGACAAGCTAATTAGGGGTATTCATAACAGTACTAGATTTGATTCTTAGTAATATATTTATCTGAAAAAGTTATTAAATGCTGTACCATCCTTTGAACAAAGAGGAAATTAGCATGTGTGAGTTAGAATTTGGAGATGGCAAAAATGGAATTCATCTGTTGCTATATAATGTCATTCTGGGGAGAGAAAAACTGATGCTGGCTTAAGTGATTTAATCTTTAACAAACATTGGAAAAGAGGGAATGAACATGATGTTAATTGTTGGCTGGTCCCTGGGTTGACTTGCTTGTCAGGAGAATATTGTTGCTATACCACAATTTCCACACTTAGGATACCGTATCAAGTGAGAGTTTTTTCTGTTTGGATGCTTAGGCACGTGACAACCTCCTGTGCACTGTTCAAGCCCTGACGCCCTCCCTTGGATCTTGCACTGTCTGTTCCTGCTTCACCTGGCTCTTGCCCTATGCTGTTGCCTTTTCCTGCCTATCTCCTGTTGAGTTTTAGCAAACCAGAATGTGCCCCCTGGAATTACTGTAGTATAAATGAATATTAAAAGGGTCTCAAGTTGTCTGTCATTCTTCTCTTTCCTGTCACATTCTCACATTTGTACTACGCTTTCGCTTCCTAGTAGGGAAGTGCCATAACAAAGGAATACTGAGGTTTCACAGAAATGAGCTGTTCTGCCAAAGACTCGTGAATCATACCGAGTATAGAAAATAACAACCTTTTGAAAAATTAATCATAGGTAAATCTTTAGATTCATGTATTTTTGTAATGAAAATACTTACATTCATTTAATGTGACATTTTGCCTAACCTAATTATTTGGATTGTCACATTGGAAAATGTCTTGAGGCCTCTATTCTTTGTTTTTTTGATATGTGTAGGCTGTAAAAAAGAGGAGGGAAATAAAATGTACTTCCTCTATGCTGTTCAGTGTAAGAATGAAGACATGTTGGAGGTAACATTACCTGCAGATCTTTTTTGTTCTGTCATGAATTGCAAAAATGTCTTTACCAGGGAATGTTTTTTTTACTCCTTTAACTGCCTGTGTTTATTGTTGAATTGGGTATCTATGTATGGAGTAAACAAATCTGTAGTATTATACCATACAACCTTGTTGTTTGTTGTGATTCATCTAGTTTACTCATTGAAGAGAGCAAGTTACCAATACATCCAGCATGGTACAAAGTCATGTTTCAGTTGGCAGACAGTCAGCTTTTGTTTTTGATATTCTGTCCTGTTTAGTATTCAGTGCATGGAAGAGAACGTGATGTAAGGGAATTGGTTTGCTGTTTTACGGACTGACTCAGCCATTTAACTCTGTTCCCTCAAGGCATCAAAGACCGCAATAAAGGAAATACATTTTGCCAATAACTTTCTATGGAAATAAGTGCAGCTTAATAACTTTCTTAAATTAATGCTAACATTATTGCACAGTGGAGAACACCTTAATTAAACTTTTCTCTCTCTTTTTTTTTCCTTCCCCCAGTAAGTCTGTATTACTGATACTGAAATCTTATGTAAATTTGAATTATAATCGGAGATGAGATATTTTTTTTCCCCCTCAGTTGAAACCCCAGTTGAAAGGTGATTTCTTTCAGATAATATTTCTTTTGGGAAAGCAGAATTTTGCTGTGTTAACCTTATTTCTGCTTGTTTTTAAGTAGAATAAGTGACAAAGTCAAGAAATTCTCCAGACCTTTATTTTCCAGTCTTTTTTTTCCCCACAGAATTAAATTTCTCTCACCCCTTATATTGTGCGTTGCTATGTATTTGATGATCCTTATCACTTGCACAAGAGGGGCATATGGGAAAAGAGTTTATGGAATACAACCGTAAAGTTTTTTAGGAAAGCATTGTTTTGAAAACCTAATAAAATATCCTCATGCATGAATATTAGAGACCTAAACCCCAAACTTTCTCTATTAACAGATTTGGAAAAAATGAATCTATGTGAAACTGAGGATATGTCTGAATTCTTTCTCACAACTCTCTACCTTTTATTCATGGTGAAAGAAAGAAACAGGTATTTGTGATGGTGAACAATCTTATCTTGGGAAGACAGTGGTACAGTGCTCAGTGGGTAGAATTATATAAGCAGGTTGCGTTGAATGTAGGAAAAGCTGGATCACAGAGGTTATTTAGGAGGATGCAAAAATTCTGCATGGAAGAATGCAGAGATGAGCTGAAGGAAGGGTTTAGACTTCTAGGTTGAGAAGTATGGTGTCCATGACTGATGAAGGAAGAAAGGGATCTTGAGCATGGACAACTTTAAGGGCGTCAATGGAGGGCTGTGCTGACCTCAAGTTGACAGATGGGCACCATGGGAGAGATACCAGAATGACAGTGTAACACCTCTTGTTTTTTCTAAGTGAAATCTGAAGTGGGGGAAGGAGGAAAGAGAACTGTGGATCATGTCTTACATGAGCCTTTTGAACAAGATCTACTTGTGCATTTTAGCTGAGATGGATCCAAAGGTGAAACCTTCTGCATCCCCCCCGAAACATCTGTGAGGAGGAGTCTTCAAGTGAAATACTGAAAGAATAATGGAAAAAAAGAAGAATAATGACAAAATCGATTTATGAAAGCAGAAAGACTAAAATTTCAAAAGCAGTGCAAAAATGGGGAAGATGAGGATACAGCATGGGCTGTATTTGAAAAGAAATCATCGAAGATACTATGAAAGCTCCTTTATACCATCCAATAATAGCTTGCATAGCTTATGTAGGCTAGAAGTGGAGATGTACAGGGAGAGGTTGTAAATGGTGTATTTACTGATCCTGTTTACGGAGTAGTGCAGATTAAAGGTACTTTTGGATTCATCTGTGTTGGGGCGGTGTTGTTTTTTGGGATGTGTGGGGGTCTTTTTGTTGAGAACATGCCTGATGTAAGGAGAAGTGAGACAGGGAACTGGGGACTCTAATCACCAAAGCAGGTGGGGGGGATAAAAAAAGAGAATCCATATTGGATTACTTTATACAACTTTTTCACATGGGAAGGGAGAATAAATAGTCAGGAATGAATTTCATAGATGATAGTTGGTAGGTTCTACAGTAGCAAAGGGGCGGGACTTTATTTCAAATGATTAAAAAGAGGAAAATATTTAACTATGAAAATGGGAAACAATCCAAAATCTTCATTAGAAGAAAAAAAGCCAACAACAAGTGTTTTGTTTTTAATGTGAGAAGCTGCTGCTTCCCTTCAAAAAGGCAAAGAAACAAGGATGGGTTGGGGAAAAGTTGCTCGTATGGAGAAGTAAACTCTGAAAAGTTTGAGTGATGTGAACGAGTACCAAGCAGATGAAATAGCATAGCAAAAGGCAGCAAGTAGAAATAGGATAAAACAGCAGTAAAAAAAAGAGAAAGTTCTGATTCAATGTCAGGAAAATACTGACAGTAAGATGTTAGCTACATTGTAATTTCCCAATTTGACGATCGTGAAGATCCAATTGCTTGGAACCACTAAAACACGATTGACGGCCATTTATTTGTGATTGTTCTATTGAATTTGTAGGAGAATCTTTGAGTACTTTTTTTTTTTTTTTTTTAAGAGAATTTTAATCAAGTGTTTTCCTGTGGCTCTAAGAGTTATATAAGGATTGTCCAGGGAAATACAGCTTTGGATAGAATTAGCATAGCAGTCTCTTGGACCTCTGTTAAGAAATGCGTGAAGCCCAAGAGATCCATTTAGAATGTGAAAAGTGAACATTTAGAGATTTACATATACTCTATTTTCATTCCACATTTTTAATGTTATAGCTTACAGTTCTGAAGACACAGACTCATTTTTCCAGAAAGATGACTCAATTTACACTAATTAATGAATCTATTTTACCTGTTAATAAAAAATACTCTAGAGGATGTCAGCAGACATCTGAGAGTACTGTGTGCAAACTTTTCACAGACTAAAATAAGGTTTCTACAAAAGAGGAAACCGTAGTCATGTAATTAGTATAACCTGAATGAGACTGACTGTGGAATGCTCAATCTACGTTTCAAATGTGTTGATGAGTATGACTAATTGTAAAAATTTGCATCCTACATTTGTATATTTTAGTATAGAAAGGATGGATTGAGTCCAGTGTATGTACACCTGACAAAACATGTGTTTGATTGTAATATGCTCTCAAATAATACTGCTATCTTTGCTTCTCCTTTGGAAGGATCTTTTGTTCAGTTCAAGAATTAGAAACTAATTGAAGTACTGCTTAAGACTGCAGTCAGATTTCATTATAAAATCTGTATTGCTCAGCCAGTAGTTTCAACTGTGTAAATTAAGCCCTGAGAATTTTCTGCAGATTGACCAGAAGGACTGTGATGTCCTAGTCTGACTTCTTAATTATGTGCATTTAAAAAATACATCCTGTTGTTCCTTTTTAAAAACCTTTCTTTCAACTAGAACATTTGGTTCAGGAAGATGTTTGATTGTACTTAAAAGTCCTGAAGTCTACTACAAATTTTGTTAAGTAATATGCAAAATAGTTTTGGGTTTTTTTTCCCCCTAGGGCATAAGCAGAACAAGATTTTTGGGGAAAAGTAATACCTTCTATTAGACCAGTCTGTATGATTTGGGGTCAGAGCCAGGTTTTAGGCATGTGAGATATTCAAGTTTGAAAAAGGAACATAACACTTCAGAGTTAACTGCTAGCTGGGAATAATTGTTCTTGATTGTTACAGTAGTCAATTAGACTGTGTTAGAGAAAAGATAGTTATGGAGATTGGAGATGGGTATTAGCGGGGGAAGATGATAAAGCTCTTATCTACTTATTGAACATTTCTCTGGTAGAATTATAATGCATCACAAAACTAAACTTTTTCATGAGATTCATGAGTTTTAGAATCCTGTAGGCTTGTGAGAAATAGTTCCCAGAGACAGCTCTGAGAAATAGGACTGGGAGGTCAGAGATGGAGCACGTGCTTTCATGAGAAGTGTCCTCTTTGCTGTTAAGGGAATGTTTGTACGAGTTAGGTGCCTTGTGCAGTAGATGCTTAGTTCTATCCCTGTAGTTTTTATGAGATCGTCTGCAGTGCTGGTTCAAAATTATATTATGTTCTGATAAATACATGTATTCAGGGATTTGGATGGGTCTGTCACGGAGGATGTTTCTTGTGATGATTATGTAGATGTTTGTATTTATTGTTCAGATGGTGTCTAGCTCTTGTTTGTGGTGAGTGGGCTCCTTAGGTTGGTCTGAAAGTTGCTTTTAAGAGTCTAGGGGAGGGTTGCAATGTAGAAACTTCTCCCACTGCAGTTTTTCCATGTGAAGTCCAAGGTAGGAGACTGTGACAAATATAAGTGTACAATATATGATGAAGTGATACTGGGATGGCTCGTTCAAAATGGCTGTCTCTTTCTCAGCGGTGGTGTCCTTGCTGGATAAAGCTGAAGGTAATTTGGATTTGCACAGTACTTGCACAGGTAGAGTAAGCATCCTAGTTCTACCATAATATAGCTAAATTGGGCTGTGTATGGTCATGTGTAAAGTATGTGTGTCCATATGATGTGAAGAAACAACTTCTAATGACCTGATAGGCTTGGATTTACTTCTGTTTCTTCAGGTTCTTCATTTATTAATTGGATTGGAAAAACAGTCCATCTACCAATGACACTTTTTCTAATGGTGACCATAATCCAGTGCCTAGGATGAGAGTGAAAATGGGGCAAGTGTATATGATAAATCCTCTAATTATATTCATCTCAGCAACTTCGTCTGCCAGATGTGGTTTCTTTGCATTTATTATGCAGCATTTCTATGTATATAATTTGCAGTAGATTTCTCTTCCATAAAATTGTCCAGTCTCCCAAGCAAATTTTTTGTACCTACAGTGTACTTTGGCAAGGTGTTTATGGATGTCTGTTATCTGTTAATCTTGTTATATTTTCTTTGACATTAGTGTTATTTAGAGTTGAAGAAATGAAGAAATTAATGAGATACAGTTTTGAAGCTTGAAATTATTGCCCTTAACCTGAAGGGTGATTCAGTGGTGTGGACCATCTGCTTCTATTTATTTCTCATGAAGCTAGAAAGCTGTGGTTGAAAACACTTGTTTGTGCTGCAATTTATTTATTGTCTATTTATCTTTCTAATCTTCATAAAGAAGTGATACTTTCTTGTTTTTGTTGGGATGGTGACCTGGGGAGAGTGTAGAAAGATTGACCAAATGTAGTCTATCCTGATGTACAAGAAAATGATCAAGTGTAGAAGGAGGCCTGTATAACTGAATGAGAACTCCTAATGTAAAAATGGAGAATATGGAAGATGAAAGTGGGAACAGGTGACAAAGGACAAATGTAGAAGCATCACCTGGAGAGACAGGAATGGAATTAGGAGGGCTGAAGATACATCAGCAGCAAAAGAAGATATGGGTCTGCTCCAGAATGGAGTGGGTGACTTGCTGCCAGGAAAGGCTGAGATACTCCATGCCTTCTTTGGGTTGATCTTTACTGGCAAGGTCTACTCTCAGGCTTCCTCAGTTTTTGTGCTTAACAGAAAATATTGGAGGAGAGAGGTCCTACCCAAGGTAGAAGATCAAGTTAGGGAGTACTTAAGTAAGCTGGACGTTGGTCGTAGGGCCAAACAAGGTTCATCCAAGGGTGTGCCCTATCATCTTTGAAAGGTGGTGCAGGGAGGTCCTTGGTGACTGGAGAAATATTATGCCATCTTCAACATAAGCAAGAAACCTTCAGCAAGAAGAAAGGAAGGTCTCGGGAACTAGAGGCTTTACTTTGTTCCCTGGGAATATTATGGAACAAGTTCTCATGGAAACCATTTTCAAGCACAAAGGACATACAGATGATGAGGAACAGCCAGCTTTGACTTCCAAGGGCAAATCATGCTTTTGACCAATCCGGTTGCCTTCTCTGATGAAAAGTCTGCCTCTGTGAATGACAGCAGAGCAGTAGATGCCATTTACCTTGACTTTAGCAAGGTTTTTGACACGATCTCTCTTAATATCCATCTAGCCAAATTGAGAAGTGGACTGGATCAGTCAGTTACAAGGTGGTGAAAAACTCTGGACCATTAGGCAGAAATGTTCGTTATTTTGCAGTCTTAACTAGCAGCTGGTTAAAAGTATGTTCCTCAGGGATTGATGCTGAAGCTGATGGTGTTGAATTTCATCAATGACCTTGAAAATAAAACTGGATGCAGCCTCAACAAATTCTCAGATTATGACAATTGAGAGGACCATATGCAACGCAGAATGGCAGGGCTGCTCTTCAGGGGACTCTTGACTTCCTGGACAAGTGGGCCAACAAGAACCTCCTGAAGTTCAATATGGACAAATACAAAGCCTCACACCTGGGACAGACCACCTTGCATCTTTACAGATGAGGGACTGACTGGCTTGAGGGCCTGCAGCAAAGGCCCGGGGGTCCAGGTGGACAGCAAGTGGAATGTGAGCTGCAGGAATGAAGGCTAGCCACATACTCAGCTGCAGCAGAGAGCAGCTGGAAGGTCAAGGGAGGTGCTTTTATTTTCTTTTCTACTTTGCACTGGTGAGGCCACATTTGGAATACTGTGTCCATTTTTGGGTCTCCAGTACAACAGCATCAACAAACTCAAAAAAGTCCACAAGGAGATGAAACACATGATGCATAAGGGGAGGTGGAGAGATCTGAGTTTCTTTAGCCTGGAGAAGGTTAAGGGGGAGGCCTTAGTGCAGTCTTCTAGTCCTTAAGGTGGCAGGACTATATGGAAGATGGAGCTGGACTCTTTTCAGAGGTGCACAAGGAAAGGGCAGAAGGTAGCGATCACAAGCTGCAACAAGGGAAATTCTCTCTAGATATTAGGAAAAAAACTTTGGAATGAGCACTGGAGCAGCTTGCTAGAGAGTCTGCAGTATCTCCATCCTTGGGGATAAGCGAAGCTGGGCTGCACAAGGCCCTGCACAGCATGACTTCAGAGCAACATAACTTCAGAGCTGGGCTTGCTTTGAGATGCTGGACTAGATGACTTCCAGCAGTTCCATCAATCCTACTTTTCTCTATGATTTCTAGCCCTTGCAGAGACACGATTCTGCTTATTAATAAAACTGCAGATAAAATTTTGTGGAAAAGAGTCTATAAAATTACACTGAATTTGTTGAAATAATTTTTAAGCATTGTCGGGATAAACCAGTAATCCAGAATAAAGTAGATGCTTTGTTCTGGATTTTATTCTGGGTGGGTTTTTTTTGTTATTCTTTCTTAGTCCTGAAATACATAGCCACAGAGTGTGATGAGCAGGTAACTTAGAGTTTGTATTTGCTTAGTACCAAACAGGAGTTACAGTGGCTTAGTTCTGCTAGCATTTCTGTCACTGAGAACAGTAATTTGTGTTTCTTTTTAAATTTGTTTTTTGAAGAAGGTAAAAACTTGAGATATCTGTGAAACCTCCATGCCTTTTTGTTGGAACTGATTACAGCTGGAAAATACATGCAGAAGTTACTTGTGTGGGGAAGAAGCTGATGTTTGCACAGACAAGGAAGGGTTGTGTGATCACAGCATCTCCCTAGAAAGTGGGAAAAAATGGAACATTTATGTCAGTCTCAGAAAGATAAGAGTAGGTTGCAGGAATGTGTTTTTTTCCTGATGTTTCTGTTAGTTCAAACAGCTCTGCTGTAGTCTCCACAGATGCAGTTTGAGATCCTTGCTGCAGATACAGCAAAGTATCCTAGTACAAGGTTGTTTGCAGACAAAGCTCTTCAGTGCAACACTTTTAAGGTGCTGTTTCTGGCAGCTTAATTTGTATGTGGAGAAGTTTTGCAAAATGAGACGTCTAGCTATCTTTGGACAAATAGTTTTTCTGACAAATGGTTTGGGGGGGTGCACAGTTGACATGTCAGGATATAAGAAATGATGTGGATGCAGAGGAGGAGCTGTGCTGTAGAAAGGAATGAGTGATGCAAATCCATTCAGTGCAGTGCTGTTTAGACCAGTGACATACACTGTGAGTCAGAGCTGTAGATCTTGGAAATGATTTCAACAGTTTCCTCTAAAATTTTGTTCAGTTTTAATTTCTGGAAAGGCACTGGTAGTTGAGGTTCCCAGCTTGGGGAAAGATCACTGTGTGCATCTCTTCCAGGCATGATTTTCATGGTAACATGCACGATCCATCATCAGAGTTTTCTGTGGAAGCTCCACTTGTATAACTTTCAGAAATGATGGTCTCCTTGTGGTTTTGATAACATATAACAACTAAAGTACCAGTACCTGAACGGGAGATGGCATGAGGGACAATGAAGCATACATGGCCTAACTGTGTCATGTGCATGCAGCAACTGAAAGTGGAGAGGAGAGCAGTGAAGTTTGCTCACAGAAGGAATTAATGCAATAATATAAATCTAGTTGATGATTGTCAGCCAAATCCTATAATAAATCTTCGGAGCAGGTAAAAAGAGAAAAATGATTGCAGCTACATTGACAACATCATCTCTGAGGAGACAGCTTTTGTCTGGGTGTGATATTTTATTGCATTTAGGACAAACGTAGAGCAGATGCTTTCTTTCCTGGTGCAGCCCGGTCCTTAGAAGATTGAAAAAGAGTGAGTTTGTTTTGACAACAAATCAACAATTAATGTGAGAAACTCCTAAATAGTTATTTTTTTCCCTCCACTTCTTTCTATCTTTTCTTCTGTCCAACAATTGGGAAGTGTGATTTTTTTTTTTTGATTATAAAGAATGATGTTAATGAGAAATTAGTTTGTTAAATATATTTAAATTGTTTTGTAAATCTAAGACTCAATTCTCTAAGGTGCTGCAGTATATCATATTCAACGTGTACACACAGTAGTCTTATTTGAGTGACAGCAAAAGAGAATACAAAAAAAAAAAGTTGGAATAACTTCAGCATTAAGAAAGTCAAAAACAGCTAAGATTGCTAAGTGACAGCAAAATATTTACCCATTATTTAAAAAATAGAAGTGGTTAAAGCAATGAATAGTAAAGGACAGCATACCTTGTGTGTCACCCACATAACATAATATATAGAACCATTATGTTACACTATGAAGATCTGCATAGTTCAGCACAATAATCACAACTATCATCCTTATTTTAGTAGTTAGATTCTCTAATACTATTTATTTAGTCTTATTCCTCAGAAGAAAATCTCTTGAGTATTTCACCAAAAATAAACATTCTCCATCTCTTCTCTGCTCTGAAAGACTGGTAATATTCTTGTCTATGTAAGCAGATATTGGAAGAGCAGATAAGGTGATAGAGGAGAGCAGGGGGAAATGGAGTGATAATCACTGTTTATATCTGGCTATTTGCTCTGCAGGTTTATTCTCATTAATGATGCAAGATTAAGCTCATTAGCAGCTGGTTACATGGCATACATATTTTCCTTTGTTGAAAGGAGAGGATAATGATAGGTTCAGCCTAAGGCTCTGTGTGCTGCCCCGATTGCTGCGATGGAAGTGTGTGTGTCTCTTTCCAGAGCTCTGCCCTGTGGATAAAACCCTTTCTATCACTAGGGGTGGTGGTAGGAAGCTGGGAATTACAGCAGGGCTTGGCTGGGACGAAGCACAGTGGGTAAGGCTTGGGGGGCTCTCAAAGCTAAGCAATACAGTGAGAATTATTTCAAATTGTGTTGCATAAGTTCAAGCTTCTAAGGCTCATTTGGAAATAAAAATAAAACATGCCCAGGTTGGTTGGGGAGCCCTGCAAAGCAGGTACAGGAAACAAGCAGTTGAGCCTGAGATCCTTTAACTAGCTAATGTAGTCAGAGGATTTGAGGAGGAAGGGCATTAGATCATCATTGATGCAGTTAGCTTTCAAGGCAGAGAGATTACATGTGAAACAAAATATTAAAAAAAAAGAGTAGTGTGTAAAGCCTGTACCTACTAAATGAAGATGCATGTGGACCTTCTGTTCTGCACTTGCTTGAGGACCACTTAAATGTGTAGGGCTTTTAGCATCTGCTTTAGTTGAATTGTTGCTAGATTTTTGGTAGTTGAATTTCCTATCATTGTGGAAGCGGTGTATTTATTGAGCAGCACTTTAAACAGATTTGCCCATTGTATCCTCCAGTTTTGGTTTTAGCTGAGGGTATGGACAGGTGGGACAAATTCTTCTTTAGCAAAATTCAACTGATGACATCAGGAAGGATGAATCAATCAACAGGATCATAACCAAGCATTAATTTTCACTCCTTTCTTTCTCCCCCCCCCCTTCTCCTTGACAAAGGGTCTGGCAGGACAAGACACAAGAATGAAGTTTGAAGAATTGCAGGAGAAATTGGATGAAAAAGGAGTTATCTGTCCTTTCATTTCTGTTCATTCAACAGATGTAAATTTCTATTGCCTGGCAGAAATCAAAGGGAGAGATTGCTTTTTGAAGCAATGCTCATCACCTTATTTCTTTTTCTGCTCTTCTCTCAAAAAGTCTAAACAGTTTTGCCTGAAGTTATCCGAAAAACAGTTGCTGCTGTGGAAGACTTCAGGCAAAATGGCATAGTTCTGAAGCAACTAAAACTAAACCTGTTTAGGAAGTGTTAGGGGGCTTAAACAATAGTTGGTACTATAGTTCATGTACATTGCAGCTGAGAATTGGGGAATGGCTGTTTGGCTAGCTCCTTCCCACCCCTTATTTTTTGCAGACTGTATAAAAAGTATTTTATCTAGCTCTTTTTATAATTGCAGTCATCACCTTCTTTTAATTTCCTTGAATATCCAGATATGATAGGAGAAAGGCTTATTTTAATTTGGGAGTAGAGGATAAGCAATATTGTTGCTCGTGTTAAGGCAGGTCGCAGGTTTATTGTTGCTCACAGGAACCACGGTTGTGAGTTTGAAAGCGTGTAATAAGCAGTTGTTGTTTTTTGCTATATTTCTAAATTTGCCACAAGGTGGCAATGGTTCAGAATGTTATTCCTCTAGGTCCAGCTCTTTGGTTTTCCGTTTTTGCAGGGAATCGGATCAGGCACAGGCTGTGGTTGCATCCCGGTGTCTGTGGTCTCCGGGGCATTGGAGGGGGGAGAGGCTGGTGGCGACTGAGAGGACTTCTGTCTTTGCCGGCTGTTGTCAGCTGTTGCTGTTGCCTGCATGTGTTTGGGGCAGTACTGAGTTGCACTGTGTACGTGGCTGGTGACAAACAGATCAAAATGCCCTAAATCTAACATCTAATACTCTGAAGCAAGGGTTTTCTTTTCTTTGTTTTTTCTTCCACACCAAAGGGATAAGCAGTTTTACAAGCGCCTATATGCTTGTTTTTTCCTTAAAAGTGTTGGGGTTTATAATCTAATAAAGTAAAAACTGTGCCATTGGAACAACTTTCTAAACTGCCAGATCAGTTTAAAATGCAGCTTCTTATAAAAACAGAAGTAAAACCTTGCATGTAAAAGCAATTTGTTGAAATTGTTAAAAGGTATGAGTGAAACAGGAATACTTCTACATTTTCGTATCCAAGCTTTACTTTAGCACATATTGTCAGCATGACTTTTAAGTAGCGCTGTGTTAGTGTTAAAAATATTGAAGAAGTAAAGCATCCACAACAATCTTTGACAAAAAAGTCTTTTATTGCTGTAAAAGGAAAATAGGACTAACTTTGAAGTGTTAAATGCAAGTGAGATTTTTTGTGTCTTTTAAATAATTAACTGCATGAAGATATTTTGATATCTTTGTTTAGTGTGTAAGTTAGGAAAGCAAAATTTACTACTGCAACTCAAACAAAAGTTATTTATTCTTAAATAAATTAAACAGCTCTTCAAAAAGTTTATTCTGTCTTAAGCATGTGTTTTCATTCTTTGATAGTCTCCTAAGTTTAACAGATGTAAAGTAAGAAAAATGTTACCCTTTGCAGAAGAGGAAAGGACAGGAGAAGAGAATTTTTTACCTGTTACATGGCTGCAATAAAGAGAAAAAAATTTAAGGTGGTTAATCTTTTTTTCCCTTAAAGTTTCCTTTGCTTATTTTTCGCCTGCATTCTGCAGAATGACTAAACTGAAGTTCTGAACAGCTGGAATTTAGTTATCTTTTCTCCCATGAAACAGTAGTAGTTATTTGTGAAGTATCACACAGAGTTATGACAACAGATTCTATATCATTGAGAATGTGAAATCCAAATAAACATTACAAAACCAAAGCAGGTTGATGAAACGTGAGAGAACCAATGAAGCCTTACTGTGTGTTTCAGTTCATGATGTGAGTGCTGCTTACATTTCTGGGGACCTGTAGAAATACTAAAAAAAAATAAAAATAGTAAAAGTATCTTTTCAGAGCTTTTTCTACTAGTCTTAAAATGTGGGATGGGGTACTGACAATAAAGGTGTAAAGAAATAGGGCTTGTGAGAGGCAGGATGCAAAGGGCTGAAAGGTCTTGCACCAAGGAGAGGGTGCATGCACAGTGGACAGGTACTGGAGCAAAAGGATGCGCTTAAGCTCCTTTATGTAAACTGCTGCACGAAAGAATGTGGTCCAGATTTATCACCCCTAAATTTAAGCATTTCAGTTGGGATCCTGGTTACCCATGATCACCTTATCTCTTCCTTTGTTAACCAAGAGTGACAACTGAAATTAACTCAGATTTGAGTGGCTGAGTTGTTTAGAAGTGTCTGAGACTCAAGATGTCTTCTGCAGACACCTGTTTCTCTCCATTTACTATAATGGGATCCTAATGGAATTAGACCTTTCTTCTTGTCTGCATTTCTAAGCTGCTAATTTTATATATTTTTAAGGTACTTGCCTTCAAATTGAAGAGTGGTAATGAATGCATTAAAAACAAACAACATAAAGGGTAAAACATGGGAGGGAGGGAGAATTTAGTGTTCTGTATTCTGATAAATATTAAAATGGAGGAATTGTATTCTGGAGTGGACCACTGTAAATTAATCTGTATTTTGGCAGTTAGCACAACTGCATCTCTGTGTATCACAGTGTTCAGGATCTGTGAAATATACTTCAAATCATCCATAGTATGAGGTGTAGCTTCTCGCATTTTTCATTGGAATTACTATTTTTTAGTTTTGTCAAAGAACTTTATTCCATTACGCATCCAGATATCACACTAAAACATGAGTAATTTAAGAAAGGTAATTCTCAAATGCCTTTCAGTGCTCAGAATTACTACTTGAAGTAATGAATATATAAGCAGTACTTTAAAGGCATTTCAGTTTGTTTAAAGTACGATGGTTAGAAATGAGGAAGTCAGAATTAAATTTATATTTCTTTGCCTTATTCATGATGTTTTTGTTTGATATGTGGGTAATAGACAAGCAAAACACCTAAAGAATAAAGTCTGCAAGCATGAAAACACATTTTCCTAATTGCTTTGGCAGGAAGCCCGCATGTTGTAGTGATAGACCTGTGAATATTCTTTCGAATGAATTAGCTGCTCGTTTAGCAATGGGGCATTGTCTGCAGGAATGGAAGCTCTTTATAAAATCCCCTGCAAGAACAAGCATGTGCTTACATTTGAATAAAAGCCCAAAACATCTCTGGTGATTTGTGTTTTCTGATATCTCAACTCTTCCAATATCTTTAGAAAATGAGAGAAGAAATGTATCAGATAAAAAGAAATAGGTGTCTTGCATATTTGGGAATAAAGATTGAATTCTCTTAGAACGAGCTAACTTGTGAGGTTCTGTACAAGGAATGAATGTCTAAAGTGGGTGGATAGATACTACTTTTGGTATATGTGCAGACATAATACAAATACTTCTCTCATATTGATTTTTAACTAGTAATGGTATGGACTGGCAAGCTTTCAGTGTGTGGCCGGCTGTTCTGAAGAGCTCACGTGGGAAATATTTCCATGTCTCAGCAACCTCAGTTGAAGTTTGCTTACCTCCAAAGCAGGCCTTTTCTTGTGTAGCGGTTTCTTGGGACCTGTTTTTCATTGCTAATCTTTTAGTTACAGTGAGGAACAGTATTATCATGTATTTTGATGAGCTTGTTTTGTTTTTGTTTTTCTTTCTCTCTCAAAGGCATAGTTCTTTGGCTTTGCATTGCTACCTCCTACATTTTGCAACTTCTTAAAGGATTTCTTATATTAATACCTAGATATCTATACTATTTTTTCCTGTGAAAATAGAACAAATGGTAAGGTTTGGGTTTTGCGTATAATTTGGAGACAGTTTTGTAGTAAAGCGCTATATGTTTCATAAAAGCAAGTGACTTGACGAACTTAGCAAACTTTATGAAGAATGAAAAAGCTCCCTCGATATGAAGGAAACAAAAGTTGTCCAAGGTAGCCACATTGGCAGCATAGCAGCAATTTTGTTAATCCTGTAACAGTGTTGTAGCTTAAATGAGTTCAGTGTCTACAGTAGTGACCTCAAAGTCTTAAGTCACTGTTCTTACTGGAGATGCCTAAAAGTAAGAAACAATTATGCTCTTGGGATAATGTTATTTGTTGCAGGTTATCCATTACAAATAAAACTTTTTGCCCTTTTAAAAAATGCTTTTGGTTTCTGGATATACATTTTTCTTTTTCTTTTTTTTAACTAAACAAAACATGGGAAAGTGAAAAATGCTTTTCAGTCGGTTATGTTTGAAATTTTTAATGTTAAATTTAAAGCTTAAAAATATTCACTGGGGTAAAGGCTGTGCATTAGTTATTAAGTTTGAGGGAAGCAAAACAACTATTCATGATTGTTGCTTTGTTGTATCAATATGTTGGTGGCCGTCTCCTCTGATATCCCATTCTAACTTCTCTTCATAGATTCCTAAATATTTAGAGACTTTATATGAACTGCTGGCAAAAAGTCTGTGTCTCATCACTGGAGACCTTTCTGGTTTTTCTTCTTCCCATAACATTAAACTTTGTAAATTGATAAAATTTGATTGCAAGGTTTAATTGTGTAACAGTCTCTGTTTGGAGTCTGTTTTCAAAATTCTCTCAAGTTGGATACAAAATTCACTGAACTAAATTTGGAATCAGTCTTGGAGATGTGTGGCTGCTGTTCCCACAGATTGTTTTTGTCTCTATAGGTAGCGATACAACACTGGTGGGTAGGAGTCTCTTCTCTTTGTGGTGAGCGTATTTGTTAAAACTTGCCTGCAGTACTGCTTGAGCCACTCAAAATTTTGGAGGCATCTTGGTTGTTTTTCAGCCATTTGAAGGCTGAAAAGATTTGAAATATTTGAAGGCTGGAGCTAAGAACTAAGTTTTGTTAGCTGGAGCTACTGCCACGGTGAGGGTCAGCCATCCAGTCCAGAGTATGTGTGGATACTTCTGAGGAGTATTTCACATGCAAACTTATCCCCACAGCCCCAGGGACAGAAGGGGAAGGGTCGCGGTTTGTTTAGATGCTTGGTGTGTTCGTGACTTGCTGCAGCAACCTGTCTCGCCCAGCTGGGACTCTGAAGAGCTGCGGCTCACCAGTGAGCCAGCCGGAGGGGAGCCCAGGCCCTTTTTCCCCAATTGGTACTTTCCAAATGAAAGTTCTAATGCTGAGTGTTTTCCCTTTGAGACTAACTGCGTTTATTATTGTTTTCTCCCCTCTCCTTCTCTCTTTCACCTGTAGCTCAATAAGCAGCAACTACAGATCCTGAAGGAACGTTTCCAGGCCTTTTTGAATGGGGAGACACAGATCGTAGCAGACGAGGCATTCTGCAATGCTGTGCGAAGTTATTATGAGGTGAGTTACTTGCTTTGTTTTCTGTACCGCTGATAGGATCCTTTTAATGCATGTATAAAGAAAGGAATTTTAAGTTTCAATGACTGTGAACTTCCAAATCTTCTAGAAACAGTGTGTGTCGTTGTGTTGTGTCCCCCCTCCTCGGTCTACACAGCTTTGCAGTTTTGTAAGTTTACGTCCACTGCCTGGGCACAAGAGATAAACCTGCTTACCTCTTAACCTGCTCTTAACCTCTTAACCTACTAGAAGATATCCACTTGTTTGGGGGCGGGGGGAGACAAAACCAAACCCCTGGTGCTAAACATCTTTCTGGCAGAGTTTGATACAACTAGGCACTGCTATCTTTATCGCCATATGTCTACGTTACCTCTTTTAATCAGAGCTTCAGTTGTAAGTTACTGTCTTGAGAAATGCATCTTCCGATTTTCATTTATTATAGTGCAGTATTGTTGGAGACAAACTGCTCGTTCCCTCCCCAAAGGAAAAACACTTTCAATGCAGTTGGGCCAAGCGGTGGCTTCCTGGCATCCTCTGTGATTGCCAGCACCAGTGCCAATTTTCAGATGTGCTTTTTAATTGCCTAAGGGATAGGTCCCGTCCCAAACTAAGATGATAGTTCACTGTCCTTTTCCTAACATCAGAAACACATGACTATATAAGAATATATTTTGTTTCATTAGCAAATGGTATTGTGAATTCATTTATCTAATGTAACTTCAAACTTGCTTAGTGAATCACGAGGGCTGTATATTAAACTTGTATTTCTTTTATTTCACTCTACCACATCATTTTTAAATTCTCTAGCTTTATTTTTAATGTTATTTGTCCTTATCCCTCTCAGCTATTCTCTGCTAGTAAATAAAAGTTTTATTCATGGAGGAAAAGATGTAACTTACATTGTTGTTGACTTTATATACTTTAAATTATGTTGCACACAAAAAAGAAGGGATAGACGAGGGCAGAAGGGCTTCCTGTCATAGATCAGTCAGAGTTTCCCCAAATACGGTCTGATTGGTGCTAAAGCAGAGAGAATGAAGGAAATCTCATAAAAATCCTTGGGAAAGCATGGGGAAGGGTCTGACTTAGGTTGCAAGTTTGCAGATGAAACATGAGAATATGAACACTCCCAAAGTAGTGTGTGTGGGGAGGAGGGAAGAACAGTATAAGAGTCAAAAAGTAATCCTCTTTTTTTGTATAATTCTGGACTGATAAAGTTAAGACTAGTAGAAGGGATAGTTTGGAAGATTGCGCGACACAAAGCTGAGCTAGTTAGCTGCCCAGTAATAGTTTTTAGGGGGAAAATAGCTAGCAATGGAATGTTTCAGGGTACTAAACATAGGGTAGAATTGAAAAGTACATAGCATTTATTGTTCTTTCTTTAAACTAGGTGTCTAAGAAAGGCTATACTTGTTTTAAATGGGATTTGGGTATGAGGAGGTATTATTAAACCTCATAAAGAAGGAAGCGATAAAGAAGAGTTAGGATCCAGAAGCATCTGTTAAATGTGGCTGAACAAACTTAAAAGCACCAACTGATGTACCAGAAGTAACCTCTTGTTTGGAAAAGATAAGGTGGTTAAAAAAAGTGATTTTAAAATAAATGCCTAAACATGTAACTTTCCAGGTAAGATTAACTTTGTGTCTCTTGTTAATGAAACTATCTGGAGTCATCTAGAACTACTTTTGCAGTATATTTGTTCTTACAGTGAAATGCTACGCTTAATAATCTAAGATAGCCATATAAAGTGGAAGACCCAAATTCTTCAGCTATTTTCAGCTATTCAGCATTTTTAATTCTGTGTACAAATGTTCTAACCATCCAGTTTCAAACAGAGGCTTCTAAAGGTTCTGGCATTATTATCAAGTCTGTAATGACACCATAGGCTGGTGCCATGGGCACTACTTGTACACTGTGAGCTCACCTACCAGCCATAAGGAGTTGCTTTGGAGTCTTTTCCCCCTTTTCTCTCCCCCCTACAAATCCATTTTCCATTCTTTCCAGGGATTTCCTTCCAGACTTGCTTTACCTTTTTCCAGTTGTGCAGTTTGAGTCAATGTTTGTTTGCCATTTTAATTTCTTTTTAGGGTTGTGGGAGATAGTCACCAGTATGCAACGTTAATTTACTGAATACAGCTTTTCAGGAGACATGATTAAATCTACTGTTTTTCTTCAACACACGTTAATCAACTTTTATGCATCTTGCAACATATTCTCTTATTATCATTTATAAGTGGCTTTCATGCCCTTTTTATTTGATTAGTTATCCATTTGTTGAAAATATAAGCTCTTTTACTTATTTGTGTGTTCAGTTTATGCTGTGTTCTGATGCTTCCCGGTCCGTATGTCTTCCACATGTGATCCAGCATATCTCTTATTTGTTGACCTTTGTTAGTACTTTGAACTACGGACATCTTGCTTGTCTCAGTCACACAGCATCTCATCAGCCTTAATCTTAATTTTCTTATGCTTTAGTTTAGATGCTGAGCTACAGTTCAATTTTATCTGATGTGTAAAGAAACCAATACATGGACTGCATAGCAATTTTTTCACTCTGAAAATGATTGATTTCCCTTTAGTCCTATGCAGTAGTCATGATTTGAGATGTATTACAATACTGCCCTCAAAGACAGGGTATTCTCACTACTGTAGGTTGTTTTCCATGCCTAACTCTTAAACCTTGAATATGAAGCAGAAGGTCTGTTTTTTGTGTATGATATAAAATCCTGTATTATTAGTTCTGGGTGTTTTAAGTCACTAAACCTATCTAGAATAACTCGTTTCATTCAGAGTTTTTCCTCTTGATTTAGGAATCTAGAAGTAAGTTCCCAGGATTAAGGAATTTACCATAGTTAAGTCTTTGTTTTACTTTTCTAGAAATATTTGCTTAAAGGAAAATTTATGTCTGCTTAATACATTTTTTTTCTTTTATTGATTTCATTGTGTTATGAGAGTCATGTTCCTGTGTCAGGACTGTTTTGGAAGGTCATCAGTGTTCAGCTTTCTTGGCTTATCCTCTAGCACTATGTCTCCTCTATTGTGTTTGTTAAGACTTTCTCTTAATATTCTGGCATTATTTTTTATCTGTCTTAAAAATCTAATGAGAAAACAATTCATAGGAAAAGTTACCTTGACTTTTCTGTAATTCTCCAGAAATGGTTCTTTTCTTGTTCTGTGTAATCTCCCCACACACACTTTTTAAAAAGCCTGGTCTAAATTTAACAAGATTCTTTTTTGTGTTCATATAACTGCGATTGTCTTGTTGATTTGTTTCCTCTTCCATCCTAATATAGTTTTAGAAAAATAGAAAAATATGTTTACAATCCTGTTTCTGTAATAATTCTCTCAGAATTAAGGTAATTTTTTTTGTGGAAAATTTCATTACAGACATTGAGCCAGATTCTAATCATCTAGAACATCAGATGTTGGTGATGATTTTTGGATAAAAAGAAAAATTCAATCATGGCAATTTATTATGAGTAATTATATTGGACACACTGCTAAGTGTAAAATTAAGAGGGGAGATGATTTATGTAATAGAGTATTTCTTCACATATTTTAACCCAGTTAATTTTTTTAGAAGAGATATCTATAAAATAGTAGATATTCTCTCAAATTCTTACATGTTCATTCATGTAGATAGGAAAATGCTCTTGTGAAGAGCCCTGTTAAGAGACTTTTTCACCTAAGACCATAATAGATGTGTATATATATTCAGCTAAACATACAGTGCTGATCCTTCAGTCTTGAACTTATGCAGTCTTAGGCATGAGTAAAGTAGGTGCAAAGAAAAGTGATGAATATTTCAAATATTGTGGAAGTTTCTTCAGTATTATAACAGTCACAAGTTCTGCATTTTAGTCGCTACTTCAGACATTGTGCTGCAAGAAATTTTATCTACTGGTGTTTTTCATGTTTTATTTGCTTCTTCATTTGAAGTAGGCCATAATTACTGAATGCCACTTAAATCCAAGTGTTAAATGCAGGATTTTTTTTTTTTTAATTTAAAATTGGGTTTAGTTTGACTTTATGTATTGGCCTGTGGTATAGAGATCATTTTTAACTTACTTAATTTCTATTTAAATTCAGATGTGGTAGTCTTTGGGAAAACCAAATTGTTGTGTGCCACAGTCAGACAATAGGAAAGAACTGAGGTTGGCCCATAGCTGAAAACTGATGAGACAGGAAATTCTTGCCCTAGCTAATGGTTCTGTACTTCAGGGCTGGGGTGGGAGGGGTTGTAAGGATGAAAAAAGTGTTTGGTTTTGGTTGTTTTTTCTTTTCATTAACAACAAAAAGCAGAGGGCCCATCTCTGCAGTTATCTAAATTGTAAGACAAACCTTTCCCTTCCCATAGTAGGTGGGTGGATGACACCTCTCAGCTTCTTCAGTAAGTAGAGCAAATGTCCTACAAACACTTTTGATATGAAAACCTTAACTGCCAGTGCAAAGCCACTGTGGGTAACCTGTCAGCAAGGGAGGAGTGGGGCATGAATACTACTTGTAGACTGGTGCTTGGACAAGGTGGTCTCTGTAGTCACACCTTTCCTAAGTCTGACTTTCCTGCTTTTTTCAGTCTTAGCTTTTGTACTTTGTGTTTTCCCTCTCCATCTGAGGCAGAGAGCACCTTCCTTCTCTGGGTTGCAGGTTATATGCAGAAAGGACTCCACATGTGCAAATGACCAAGGCTGTCATGGTGTGAAGATGGACAACTGCAGTCGTGAGCATGTTCAGAATAGTCGATACAGGGCTGTTAAGGAGCTGAAAAGCTCAGTAGAGACACAGAATGGAAGGAAACTATATCTAAATAATGCAGTAAACCTCTACCAGTATATCAAGACTGTGATAACATCACTGTCTCTTTAACTTGATCAAATCTGTGTGGATATTCACAGGAAGCATGAAAGCATATCAATTGTTTGGCCCATGTGATGGGAGCACTAGTGTGACAAAACTGTTGATTGTTCCTTACCCTTATCTTTAGAGGAGGAGGAATTGTGTTTATTGGGGTTTTTCTATGAAGACATTCAGCTGTAAAAGGTTAGTCGGATAAAAGTTGAAGTTTTTTTGTAATGGAAGGAGTGAAGTGATGATGCTAGTTCTGCCTGTAATTATGGAAAAATTGGTCTGAAGGTTTTTGTACATATGTCAAGGAGGTGAGGGGTGAAAGTGTCTCAGTGGTGAAACTGCAGAAAAGAAGTAGTTTTCTGGACTAAGTGGTATTTCAGTTGCTTTTATGGCTTGATTTTAATATCAGCTATTTTAGATACGGCATTTCATTGAAGATAACAAAAGGCCCATATGATCCTGATGAATATTTCAGGGTTGAAGATGACTTCTAAAGGAACTAAATAGCATTCTTTAGAATCAAAACATACTGTGCACAAAATAAGCAGTAATTAAATGTTGGAATGCTCTGTTTTGATATTATCAAGGCAAAGTAATGGAATCAGTAGACTGAACATTTATTTAAATACATTAGGATAAAAATTGTAGAAGCTAACTGATTTTCAGGGCATAATTTCACTGATTACTGCTTTCGTGTTTTTTTTTTTTTTTTCCCCCAAAAGTCATAAGTAGCTTATATATAGAGATGTGTTAAAGGCTATGGGCTTTTTGCTTTGTTTAGATCATCATCGAAAACCTGAATACTAGAGTGATTTGGGAGTTACTGATGATATGGGCTCATTTGCCAAAACTGTTTCAACAACATGTTTTCATATATTAACTTCAGGATAATCTTGTGTTCTGCCTTGTGAGGGAGCCTTTCCACAACAAATATGTTTTTAGTTGCATTTACTTTAAATTAATCAGCACTTACACAGTTATTTTCTTTCCAGTTGCTTTAAAACTTTAGCAAACTCCAGGTCAGTGAAATTTTGTGTTATCTTAGAGATCTGTTTTAGGCCAGTTCTTTGAAAAGCTTCATAAAAATGTTTTTAGGCCACCTCCATGTAACAGAAGTAAAGAAGTTTTATCTAGGTCATCCATTTCGTTGAAGAAACTCTAATGCCTTCAAAGTTTTGGATCGGCAGCCACAATTTGATGTGTAATGGAGATTGTCGCAGTGTTAGCAGTGTAATTATGTTCCTCAAAGAAGTGAGGGAGAGATAAGATACAACAAATTAAAACATATTTTAGACAATCTATGCTTCTTCCATGCTGAGCAGAGGCCTGTTAGAAAGTCTAATTGCAGACCCCTACGGAGTCTGCTCACTGTTGGACAAGGTTTAGCATAGACCTGTGCCATCTGAGCCCGATCTCTGCACCATCGGTGCTCTGAGGTGTGCTAGAGGTGTCTGCTGTCGCAAATGAGGATAGAGGGACTCCCTTCTGGGCTCCAGGTATCCTCTTCTTTTGCATGTGTTTGTCTTTTAGAATTGGTTCTGTGAGAGGGAACTTAAAATATGTGTTTTTAATGTCATTAAGGTACCTCAGCATTTCTCTAGTTGACTACCTAAAACCAGGTTAGTACTTGTGGAAATTTTCTGCAGATAATAGAAATGAATACTGAGCTTCTACATGGAAAACTTCAAGAAATCATCATGTGAAACTTCTTAAACTTTCCCCCTTCATTTCAGGAATCCAAAATGGAGATCTTTATTGTTTATTATTATTATTATTATTATTATTATTATTTGTTTGTTTTCTTTTGGTATTTTTTTGTGTCCCCCCCCCCAATGTTTGGCAACATGGAAAAGGATATTCAAATAATAATCTTGAAACTTGTGGAATTCTTCATGAATATAAAACGTCTTACAGGCTTTAGGTGACACGTAGTTTTCCGTTTAGGAACTGTTTTTCTACTGTTGTTGCATGGAAAGTGTGTTAGTGCTGAACCCCTCTATTTTTTTGCTATACAGACAGCTACAGATAATGCTATTCCTTCTGTTTTCAAAGAGTGGATATCCTGTTTCCTTTTTCACCTATATGATGTCCAAGGAACCAAGCAATTTGTTGAACATTTGCACAGAATGTAATTGCTAGTTGTTGAACCTGTGCTTATTAATCAGTCTGTTTGGACATTGGTATGTGTGGATGATCACTGTTAATTTGACTGAGAATGTTGTACAGTTTCCATATTAGCATTACAAATGTAACTACAACAGACCTGTGTTTCAAACTTTTAAATGAGGTAGTAGAGGGAGGGAGTTCAGTGTGTTAACTGTACCTATGCTTGGCTTTGCAAGTGGTGCGTGCTGATAGGAAGAGAGGAAGAAATGGCTCACTGAATTTAAATGAAAAAACTTTCCCAATAATGGTAGTCTTTTTGTTCATTTTGCTCCAGGCAAACAAGGAAATACCTTGTAGAGCCGACACTTCCTCCTAGAAGTAATTAGTGTTGGGTAGTGAGGTATGTCTCTACCGTAGTAAGCAGTATGTGACATTGTTTACTTCCTTATTAGACAAAATGTGAATGTCTGTTAATCAGAACAAAACCAATTAGAAAACCAAGAATGTTACACCACGGTGAATTTGGTCTACATTACTTAATTAATTTTCTCCTAATCCCAGTGCTGTTTTGCTCTGTCTCAAAGGAAAACAAAACTTATCTGGACTTCAGTTTTGCAGAGTTAAGTCTGTTGCACGGAGACTTGGGCTATACAAGTTTTTGTTGATGCTGTCCTCTTGACAGCTGAAAACAAAATTAATTTTTCAGCTAGTCTGATACTAATAAGAACTGTGACAATATAATGTCATTGCTGCAGACATCTTGAAAGAGATGCTTAAATTTTGTTCTTTTTAATTATTATTTGGAAGTTTTTTTATTATTTTCACTAGATGATCAAAGGAAAACAACTCTTCATCCTTTTAGATTATCCTTCCCTCTGCATTTTCAATGATATTTAAAAATTATACCAGGTCTCAGCACAGAGCTGGCCTAATGACCTTTAGAAGTGGAAATACTACTGCAAAGTATTTAATTAAAGAGTTACAGTAATGCCAATAACTTTTCCTTTGACTGTGCCTTTATGTGGTGGTGTATGGATTGTGTTCCAGTCAGCAACATCTCAGGCACTCTCCAAAATAATGGGGAGCAGCATGACACTTTTCTCCTTCATCAGTCAGATATTCAGTCCAATCTCTGACTTGCTTTCTCTCTGTGACTGGAGAGGAGCTTGTAGCTTTAATTTAGTAGTATACTCAAAATACCTGAATACAAGATAAAGTGAAAACGTCCATGAGTTTGCTATGAATTCTGTTTCAGCCAAAGTCAGTCCAACTAGTGTCTCTCCTGACTCTTCTCACATCATTTCTTTAGGTTTCAAGTTCTGATTAGAGATCTACTGCAGAAAGTCACTGTATTTTTTTGATTATGCATTGCGTTGAATTGCAAGCAGCTAGTAGCTAACATGTTTATGACCTAGGAAACAAACAAACAAAAATAATCTTAAAAAAGAGAAAACCTCCTGTTTTCCTGTACCATTAGATTGGATTTTTAGGTATTTACTTTGGATATTATTTCATTTACTCCTATATTTCTAGATGGTGGAAAAATAACTTTCATTTGCATATTTTGATTGAACCTCTCTGTTACCATTTTACTTTGTGATAGAAAGCTTTATCTGTCAAACCCTTAGAGATGTGTGACTTGTCAAAATCTTTTAAACTTTGAAGTAATGTCTTGGAAAAGTGGCATTTTTTTACTTAATGGTGAATTGATAATCTTTGAGTAAACTAAGATAGGGAGAACATGGCTGTAAGGGATAAAAAAAGGTCAACAATTGCATGGCTGAAATCCAGAAGTCATTAAATGAAAATTGAGGTATTAAATTCACACTGATCTCTCTTGACTGCATTTTATTTCTGTTCTGTTATTAATTTCAGAAGAGGACAAATTCTTATATCCTGAAGCAATGTGAAGGCAGAACCTAGGCAATGATAAAGTAAATATTTTCTGTGTGATTATTTTCAGGTTTTGTTTGATTCATATTTCCCACCATAGGACATTGCTGAAAAGGCAAATTGGAATATGAGATTCTTCTGAAGCTTTTATTTTCTGGAGTAGCCTTTGTAGTGCCATGGAGAAGGCTTTTCCTATTTTGTCTTCCCTTAAAAAGGTTTCAACACCTCACAGAGCAAGAAAGAGTTTTCTTAACAGTTAAATCTAAGCATAAAGGTAGTATTCAACTAAGACTCTTAATGAGAAACAAAATTATCTTAAAAGGAGCATACTAGGAGAAATTACAGTCTGTTTCAGTAAATACCCTGAGTAGAGCACCTCTAGTCAGTGGTGACTACCTCAGTAAGGAAACTGTTTTATTTTCCACTTGGCTTTGTATCAAACCATTTCCCCTAATTTCCTAGTTCAGTTTTTCTTATTAATGTAAGCTCATTGCTTAGCTTGCTGCTTTTCAGTGTAAATAGTCCATTTTCTTCTTTTATTGTATTACCCTTTAAGTATGTGAACAGGCCTGTCTTGTGCCTACTTAGCAAAATTAAAATGCTGAGCAAATTAACTTTTCTTATCCCTACTAAATAGTTGATGTCAAGCTTTTATTGTTGTCCCTATTTGGACTTTTCATGTTTCTTATTTCCAAATGATGGTCCCAGGCACAGCCCAAAATCTTAACATGGTTCTAATACTTTGTATTGCTTTATGTTTTACTCCTCTAACTACTCTCACCTACATAGGCAATAATCCTTACTGAAGAAACAACAAAACCCAAATAAATCAGTGATCAGCAAGGACATAACCTTGAGAAGAATGAAGATTCATGAGCGACTGTACTTGGATAGGAAACAGTGTGGGACACGGAGCTCCGGGTGCATGACACAGAGTGGTGGTCTGTGCAGGTGCCTCACTCAGCTCTGCACGAGCTTGTCAAGAGGCAGAGTAACTCGATTTGGATGTATGAATGAAGCACGCTGTGTACTTCTATCAGGCTACTTAGCTCCACAGAAAACATAGCTACCCTGTTTCTAATTCCTCAGTGAGTCTGTGCAGAGCTAGCGTATGTCTGCTTGCCAGCACATTCTCTTGGAGGTGTACTCTAGTTTCAGAGTCCAGTCCTGCACAGCATGCTTGCACAGTTGCCAGTGGCAAGGTGATTAAAGGCAGTGCTGCTCTCTAATTTATTTCTTCTCAAATAAAATAAAGTCAAAAGATGGAATGCACACTTCTGCATCTGTAGTTACAGACTCATATGCTCCTAGATATATAGATATATCATATATATGATCTATCTGGACACTTGTTCTCTGTTGCTTGGTCTTTTCAGCAATGATGCCAAAATAAATTTTAACATATTTGTTCTGTGGCATGTTAATAGGCTAGCATTTCCCAGCTAGAAAGCTGCAACTGGGTGCTTGGGACTTCTGAGCCTGGCATGTCTTTCAGAGGTTTCACTTGTTTTGGAATGTCATCGTGCCTGTTCACAGCCTAGTCACGAGAAAATAAATTATCTACTTAGAATGAGACTGTGATATTTGGTTACATTTAAGTTTTCTGTCATTATTATAGTTTTCCTAAACTTATTGAAATTTCATGTAAAAGCAGTTTGCATTCTTTATTTACATATAATTGGATCACCACAGTTTCACCATGACAAAGATGCACCATAAATAATGTGTTAATTTGCTCACCGTACGTAGATATCACTATCACATATCCTTCCAAATCCAAGAGTAAGGAATGCTTTAGCGGGAGATCAGATTTTATTTTCAGAGAAGCCCTACATTTTCTCAGATGTTTCTTTCTGACAGGTTTAAAATTAGCCACTAATACATTTTTAACTCCCTGTTTCAAGTCCATTCACTTGTAAATACTATAATCTTCCTTTGAATGTTAACATTAAATTGAGTATTTCTTGGTCAGTTTATATCTTGAATTATAGTTTATGTCCAAACAGTCCTGAGAGCTGTGACAGAAATATGTGGACAAACTGCAAGAGTGTTAGGATATTAGTCCTCTGTCTTTGTTTTGCTGGTTGACTCTGAACCCAATTCAGTTTTTAGCACTTTCAGTAGTGTTTCCTATGTTTTCTCTATAACCAGTTCGATTAGATAAAAGCAAAAGGAAACAAAGTAATGTTACTGTCTGGTTCTATACTGTTTGTTCTTGCACTGTCATAATGAGCTGTGGTACATGCAAAATGCTATTGAAACATCCATGTGGAGCCTCTTTAGCTTCACTGTGTAGCATGACCATCTCCTCTCCACCTTCTCCCAAAGTAGTATTGCAGCAGTTTTCTATTCAAGATAAACCTGTAACTTAGAAAATAATCTTGATTTTTGACATTAACTACCAAGTAATTTTGTAATTTTAGAACCTAACCTTCTCTAGTGGAAAGCAAGTTGTCATTGTATGTGGCTTGTGAGCTTTTGGTAGCTTAATAAAAATCAGCACAAAACTGAACAAACCATGCAGCAAAGTCTTCTACAAAACTTTTAAAATAATGAACAGTTAATTGCAAGTTTCCCAAACTTAGTAACATTTAAGCAGCAATATTGGGTCAGACCAAAGTCTAAGTAATCCAGTATCCTTTCTCAGATATTAGCAAAAAAAGCAGGTGTCTGATGAAAAATACCTAAACAGGGGAAACCCATGTGATGATTTCCGGGTGTATTCTTCCAGATTCTAATCATCAGTGACTCGGGGACCTCCTCTGCTTGGCTTCTTTTCCATTATTTGTGATAATGTGAACTGATTGCCCAGTTCCTCAATTTTCTCTTTTGTCAGTGAGAGGTGCTTGTTATTGCTGTGTTCATGTTCTGTGCGGAAGCTCCTCTGTGGCCTGAGAATGAGACTTGGGCCAAGTATTAAGACGTTTCCTTTTCTCAGTTCTCAAGTTTCCCTGAAGTTTGCTTTTTGGGGATAGAATGGAGGGATATGGATGAAGTTTTTAAAGTGAAAAATGAAGCCCGGTAGTCTTTGCTTCAGAGTCAATTAATTTCCTTTTACTTATTGTAATGGAGCTGTTTTCAGTTGCTAGCCATCCCTTCCTTCTCTACTGACATTGAAAATGAATGCTTTACACAGAAATTATATTAAAATATAGTTTTCTTTTCTGGTCAGTGGTGCCCTATTCTAACAAGCGTACAAATGTTCGGCTGTGAAAAGACTAAATAGAATGGTCCTTGGGTCTCTAGTAACTGAAATCATTTATGTAGCTGGAAAATAAAGTTCTTGTGAAATAGGGATTCTGATCTAAGGCTTTCAGTAGTAATTGATGATTAATTGTAAGTGATCCCTGTGACCTTATTCCAGACTCTCAGCCTTCTGGCCCTGTGCTTCAGAAATGCAGGGGATATAACTGAGAAAATTAAATAAGGAAACAAAAGGAAGTGATGCTTTCCATTTAGCTCCCTCAGTTTCTCTGTTTACATACTGTCAAATCATCTTTCGTGTTTGTGGGTCTTCTGTGTCTTGCTCCGGCAGAGAAGGCTGAAGAGGATAAGAGTGAGGATACACCTCAGAACCTGCTGGGCACCCACAACTCTGCCGTGGCTGTGCAGCTTGCCTTGATGTTTCTGTCTCTGTTTTCCTTCTCGGACTAGTGAGGGCATCCGTAACGTCATGAAAGAAATAATCACTTTCCTAAACTAACTAGAGAAGGCTGCTTCAGAGAGTAGGTCTCTGCTGCTAATGAATTGATGAGGAAGGAAGAGGGAAAGAATATCTTTTTTGAGCATGTGCGTAACACGTTCAAGCTGAGTCACCTTTTAACAGCATTTCCCTTCATTCCAGACAAAAAGAATGGACTGGCTCCCTGTTTGCCTCTTTTTTAACTATTGTATTTGCATGCATATAACATCCAAATTAAAGATGAACTTAAGACCAGCACCTGTACCTAAACAGAAATGTGATCCTTTTGTACTTATGGTGTTATACGTAGTGCTAGCTGCCCCAGTGAGTCTACACCTTCTTCATATAACCCATGTTCAACTTACCCTACAGCTCAGTTGTCACTGTGTTGCCTTTTCTTTCGTGTGAGATCTGCACCATCAAATCTTTTTGAGTGGAGGATTTTCAAATGGAAGACAGCACGACTAAAACTGCACTTTTGTAGTTTGCCAAAAACACGTTTTGTTGGCATGTGGTGTCTCAGATAAGGCACCAGAAAGCTCATTATTTGCATGCATCATCTGAGCAAATACAAAACTCTGCACTGCATCTGTAAATCCCTTTCTCCTCAGCCATCTTCTCAGTGCGGTACCACTACTGGGAACCACTGCTCATCTGAACCAGAAATGCTCTCACATCTGCACAGGAGCTCCTTAACACCTCCGTTATTCTTAGCTGAGCTGACACTGTGCTGAATTTCAAAGCTAAGACTTAAAGGAAGGGCAGAGCCAACACGACACCAATCACAGGCCCTGAAGAGATGATGATGAATAGGAGGTTCATATTCATTCAGAAGATGAATGTTCACCCTTGCATGAGTAGTGTTTAGCACTCTGTTAGAGGACACGCAGGACTGGTGGCACTAGCTGTTGGCCCATTTATATGCTGATGCTGAAGTCCTTTTTGAGAATGCTTCTGAAACAAGAGGTGAGATGTCACCCCAGGGTGTGTTTTAAAAGTACTGCTTTGTCCTGGAATAATGCCTTATTTCTGGCATTAAGCAAAGATAACTCTCTTACTTTTTGAGGATGAACCCAGAGCCAGTATGTGGCCTCCTTTTTCCTTGACAATGTCATGCAGACAGAGGCAAATGGTCTGATAGCTGCAAGCAGGCTGCTCTCCTGCCACACCAGCCTGACTATCGTGACCCAGCAAGTGGCTTGTATCTAATCCTCTGGCCCTCTGTAGGTCTGGGAAGAGGAGACTGAATTATCTGCCAGTGCTTCAAGACAGGCTGTTGATGCCTGGGTCAGATTTCTGTTCCCATTTCTTAGGCACAGAAGAAAGGAAAAATTGATATGTAAGAGTTGAAATAACTATTTTAAGATGGTCTGTTGAATAAAGATGAGGCAGAGAGAAATTTCCAAGCAATTTAATTGAGCAGTCGAGTTGATGTTTTAAATCTTTCTGATCCTGAGATACAGATATGTTTGATTCAGCTATTAACACTGAAAAGAGTAAATTGTATATATCAGTTCAGAATCAAAATGGTCACTGTATGTGTCTTCAGGCTCATCATTGTTCTATAGCTCTTGATCTGAAGGTGCATAGTTTCACGTAGTCATCTCTCCTGACCATATATTTTAAGAATCATAATAGTTATAGGCTTCACAATAGTTTTCATTAAACCCTATCTCCTCTCTTGGAAGGGAAGGTATATCTGCCTTTCTCAAATGAGACAGGAGGTGAATGCTGTTTCCAAAACCTCTGTGCTTTTAGTATTTATTAATTTGAAGAAATGGTCCTGAAGAACTGCAAAATACATAAGTAAAAAGTACCCCTTTGCAAAGTAATATGTGCTAAAGGACCTAGAATAACTTAAGTCATCAAGTAATGAGACACTTCTAGAAGAAATACACAAGCTGTCTCTTTCTTGTCTGAGTTTACAAGCCCAGACCCGATCCTTTTATAAAAAGTAATAACGATGAGAATTAAAGATAGCAGAGGAGTCTGGGAAAAAGAAGCTTGCATAGATTGAAAGCTTTGTTCAGTCTAAATGGTCATTCTTATTACTATTAAAAAAAATAATAAAAGTTTTTAAGATGTACTGATGTTAATAAAGAAAACACTACGTACAGAACAGTCTACAAATTTAAGTTTTGGAGACTGTCTTAATTTGCCTATTAGCCTAAATTAGAAGAGATGTTAATGATGCAGTTAAACTGCAGAAAAGGTTATGGTTAAAGAGCAGTGTGGACCAGTTAACAGCTTTCAGTAAAAACAACTTTCCCTTTCCTCAGAACAGACTATGACAAAGGAATTGATGATTTAAAAAAAAAGTCTATTCTTCCTGTCAAAACAATGTTACACCCAGCCCAATGACAACCTGCAAGACAGAATTTTGTTACCTTCAGCACAAAAAGCATAATTCTGAGATGCTTACACTAAAGAAGCGTTTTTATCATTTTGTTCTTTGCACACAACAGATACTGGAAAGAGGTGTCATCCATTTACTCAGTGTTCAAACATCATTGCTTTGAGAAAATGCTCAGGACTTCAGTGTCCAGGATTCTTTTGTTTATATCACTAGTGTGTATGTATGTGTATGCATGTATATATATTTTAGAATTTTTAGAATAATTGGACTAATGAAATTTTGTTCAGTCTTTTTTGATTCTTTAAAACATTTATTTATTTAATCATCTTTAAGACATACTTTGAAATATAAAAAGCAGTGATCCTGCAAAAGCTGTTATTCTGGCTGAAATCAATTGGAGGTAGAAGCACTCTGCACTTTAGAGATTTGGTGATATGTGAGAAGGACATCTTTGAAACAACTATGTTTTAAATTTTTTCTTGGTATAGTGGCTGACCTGAGCATTATTGTGAAACAAGGTCAAGCAGGTCTGGAATATATGGAAGCTTTAAAATAGAGGTCTCAAAAAACAAACAAAAAAACAAAAAAAAACAGTCAGCATTGACGCTTTTTGAGATGAGTTTTATAAAATATTTTTGGAGCACTTTAGGCAATTCACACATAGTTGTGTGACACAAAGTGATCCAGCTGTTACTTGTCGGCTTGATCATGGATCCAGGTAGCCCATAGCTGAATAAAATGTACAGAGGCAGCTATTTACATTTAAAATTTGTCACACATTTAGCTAATTAACTCCAGCCAGGGACTCATCAGATTACAACCTACAGAAATTCATTTATTCTGGACTGTGGTAGCGTATCAGTCTGTATTTTGGAGAAACTGTTAACATTCTAGTCCTCTCACCTGGATTTACAGGGCTTTTTAGATTAGAAATCCTCCTCAACTTTTTAGAAGACCTGTGCCAGGTTTCAACATGGCCTGCATGAGGGAAGCCTGGAAGCCCTTCCTTATATGGTTTGAAATTCTTGGAGTTCTTGAGTAACAACCTGATGCTGCATTTATTTTAAAAAGTAGGATTTAAGGCAGGTTTTCGGATGGTCATCTGCTTAGTGAGAGGGGGAATAACCGAGCAAAACTGTGAGAATGTTCTATGCATTTATATACAGGTCTGGCTCACAGTCTGTGTTTTACATAGAAAGTGCTAATGCTGTCTTCCCTCATCCGAGGGACAGGATTGATATTCAGAGTACATACTCTGCAATAGAGGACTAATGAACTTAAATGTCATGAAGCAAGGCATGTGAAAATAGTACACAATGCTTAAGAGGTTGCCATAAGCAGAGCTGAATGTTTGTTTCTCCAAATTTGCATAAGTAATCGACAGCTCATTAGGAAGGCTGAAAGCTAGGTGCTAGAAATAAACTTAGTGCAGCATAGGGAAAGTACGGTTACACCATTTGCATAACAGTGAAACTTCAGCCATGTTAAAAAACTACCCTTCAGAGGGTAGATGGAGTGGTCTGTCAGCAGCCCTCAGCAGTAACTTTCAGCTGTATTTGTCAGTGCTGCCATTCATTTCCAACAATGAACGTGCTTCTGCATCATGCCTCTTATTGCTATAACTATAATGATAGTACCAATAAATCTTGCAGAGAACAGGGAATGTCATTCTGGCATTCTCGTCTGAGTGTTTTTGCTGTTACTCTATGGGGTCTCCCTAACACGTTCTAAACGGCTTTATTGCTCGCATACCGACCCTGGCCAGCAGCACTGTTTCTAAGGGATGCTGCTAGATGAGCCCTGTGGCACCTAGCCCAGGTTTCCTAGCTGGTCCAAGACCTTTTCTCACAATGGAAGTCCTGCTTGAGCACTTGGAAGTGCTCAGTACCTCCTTGAGATACCAAGTGTTGCTCTGCAGGGCCCCTCTGGTTGGCAACAGCATACTGTGAAAAGGGTCTAGCAGAGAAACTCTGGCCAGAACAGTGTTGGCTATATCATACAGCGTAATGGTAGGAAATGAGAGGAATGTGAAGGTATACCTGGTCTCAAGAAAAAGATATAAAAAGCAAACAAGAAAACTCAAAAAAACACTTCAAGCACCTCAAAACACAGGAGCTAGTAATTATGTTAAAACCAGTTCTAATCACATAAGCTGTGTGGCTATGCATACTTTTATGAAAATAATAATAGGAGCAACAATCTGAAAGACTGCAAAATGAGCTTCACAGATAAAAGGGAAGGCTACTCATACAGGCCACTGATTCAAATTTGAGAGTAGAATAAGTTTATTTCTTAATTTCTGGTTGAAGGAGGGGAACTTTATCATGGAAAATGTATATTTAGATGGCTTTGGTTGGAGACTTCGTGTAGCTGGTTGTAAAATACCATCAGCTCTTCTAAAGCTTCTTGATGCAATACTCTTTTATTTTAGAAATTCATCCTATATGAAGGAACTCTTTTGGGTCATGTAAAAATAGGATTTAAAAACTAGAATTTCCATAGCAGCATTCTGAAAATATTCCTTCTGCCTGTCTAGCTGGTCCTGTGCCTGGTCTTGGGAGTATTTCAGTATGTTCTTGAGGAAAATGCTGCAAGGGGGAGGAGGTTTGTTAAAAACTAGCAAAATTTTTGGCAAACCTATGAGAAGGATGGGCTTCACTTAAAAAAAAAAAAAAGCTGCTGGTACTTGGAATTAGGAAAAGATTGTACCAGTGTTTTAAAAGTAAGCTGTAGGAGAAAGCACACACTCTGGGATAATGCATTGTCTGTAGTTGAAATTATAACATTGTATCTTAAAAAAAGGAATTTGACAGAAATCTATAAAATCAGTTACTAGATAGTAAAGAGCAATCTAAACAATCTCAGTTAAGCAGAGCATGTAAATGAATAGCTGGAAATAAGTTCTATAACTTCAGCTGTAAAAACAGAAGTGTCTAGTCATGTAAACTCTCCCTGTAGTCAACGGAAATGAGCAGACACCTTCAGGAAAGTGCAGCATATTTTAAGATGGCAGGATTCAAACTGTGGTCTCTAGAGAGAAAGTGATAACTCTGCAGAGGGAAGACAGCTCAAGAAAAAAACCAAAACCATAATTATTCTCTATGATTCTAATTGTTATCTGCCATTCTATTTTCTCTCTCTCCAGAAAAGGACATGGCAAAGATGTAAGGGAAGAGCATCACAGATATATAACAGTTTGCTGATGATTAAGAGCTCTTCAGCAAGGCTGCTGGAGTGAATGCAACTACTATTGCAGTTTCTAAAGTGTAGAAAAAGCGCTAACTTCCTGAGGCTTCAAAAATTGCTAAGATTCACTTGTTGGAAAGGAAAAAAAATAATGTGGAAAATTAGGAGCTGTCTAATAAAACTTGATTACCTACAGACCATGATTGCAAATATGGTGGGTGAGAGCCATCATACTTAAGGAAGAAGGAAAGGCTGCATTTAAACTAAGAATGAGTGTGTAAGTAAAACAGCAGGAGTTGGTAAAAACCAGTACAATTGAGAATATGTGAAGTGTAGGGTATTGAATCTAGTCATTGAAGGAAACAAAGCAAAAAAAAGCCATAGCTACCAACGCAAAGATGCATGTCTTCTGTCTTTCATTTAGCATTGCATACCATTATAGCTCATAAAAAAAGAATTAAACGCGTGCTATATGTTAAAATGCCAGAAGTGTTCCTCAGCATTTCCTGGATATAACCAGTGACTTTTCATAATGGCTTGATTTTACTCTGCAAAAGGAAGAAAAATTAAGTTCCATTTTAGGGAAGTGCCTCCATTCTATCAATGAACCAAGACAGATAAGATATAATACCTCTCTCATATAGTCATTAAGTATCCCAAAAAACCTGAGAGCTGAAGAACTGAAATTGCTCATAAATGGTTGAAATGCATATTCTGTAATTTGGAACAGGTGTAGTAGGAAGATGGAGAAGGTTCCTTAACCAAGAATGGTCTGTCTCCTCATTGATGGGGGATTCTTCTCAGAAATAAGAGAGAGAGGTGTCATTCTCCCAGCCCCCATCACCTCCTTATAAGCTACCTTGTCATCATGGGTAATGGGCCTTGGTCTGCATCTGGGAGAAATTATTTGAGCACTTATCTCCAGGACAGTATTCAGGATTGTGAGACAAGGTGTGTCCTCTAGCTTGATGCTTGGCACCTAAGATCTGAAGGGGAGTAGGATTTTAGATATGACCCCTAGTAGGATTTTAGATATGACCCCTTTTCTCCATGTTTAGGCAACTGTGCACATTGTGCACTCTGTGCCAGACCTCCCCATACACTGACTAAGAGTATGGAGGCAACTCGGTCAGGGCTCTCTAGTACATGGTACGTTCCCAGCATCAGAGCACCAGGGTCCTTTTGAGATCTAACCTTAAGTGTCCCCATCTCCTTGCAGTATAGAGATCATTTGTGGCTTCTCATGTCTCTTTGACACAGTTATGTAAAAATTGATGAATCTCTTCTGACATGTTTTTTACAGACATGAGAGAGCTGCAGTATAATATCATCCATATACTCAGTGTCTCATGATACTATGTAGACAGAAAAGTGAAGTGAATCCAGTTACACGCCTGTGGAAATAGCAGAAGGAAAAGTGGGAGGAAAAGGGGAGAAGTGGAAAAAACATCCCTATGTACTTGGAGTGCCTATGTATAGTACATTTCTTTCCTACTCTTATTCGCACAGATTAGAAGCTTTAACTTTTTTTTGCAACTTATTTAGAGTTCCCAGCTAGATGAACTGAGAAAAGAAACTGAAGTGCTGTGCTTTGATCCTAACTGAAGCCAGATGATGTTGTCTGAAAAGATGAGAAAGTCAGTAGCTCAGTTCCATTGGGTTTTAGACTGATGACATTGATTTCTTCTCTACTGCTGCATTAGAATCAGAAATTTATATTGTTTATATAGCTTTTAGCATAAAGTTTGTTTAGTACAATGGATTAATTTGCAGTTTTCTCTAATCCTCCAATTGTTTCTTCTCAATCCGTCATTTGTTTCTCCTCTTTATAATTCTGTTTAATGGAAGCCCAGCCTCAAGCTCACCCTAAAATTTTTGATTAAAAAAAAAAAAAAGAAGTGTAGCAAACACCAACATGATGTATATGAAGTTCTAGCAAATTAGGCTTACCTATGCTGCTTTTGGACTGGAGTGATGCAGTACCTTGAAAACAAATCACAAAACTGATTTTTTTTTTTCCCTCTTGCATTATGACTTGCTTACCAGATAGTTCAGTGGACATATGGGCTGTTCATTAACAGTGTTTTTGGCAAAGAAAATAATGGTGTGATGGAGGATGTATCTGTTTTAATTTCTTTGTTCAGCTTCCTGTATGCGTTCTGTGGCTACTTCTGAGTGTGTCCAGCCAGCCAAAGAGAGACTTGTCTGCATTAGCCCGGCAGCTGCACTCTGGGTCAGGGGAACCTCTGATGAGGGGAGACTGTTTCTTCCTAGGTGGAAGCTAAGTAGAGGGAATTTCTGGTAGACCAGTGGCACAAGGAGGAAGAGGGAGATGGGTAGTAAGCAGGGAACCTGAACCATGACTGGAAATCTTCTAGGGAGCTTTCAGCAGGGAACAGACCTTAAAACCCAGCTTAACAGGCAATAAAGAGTAAAATTATTTTGCTAGGAACAAGGAAGCTGTTGAAACTTTCTGGGCTATAAAACAAAACTGTGGCAAGGGATCCACCCTGAAGGGAAGCTGGACAGAAAATTTTGAGTTCAAGGGCTGTTTTGTCTGTATCGTCTAGTGGATCTGAGTTCTCTGTATTTAAATTTTACTTGGTCTGGGATAGTATTTCATACTTTTTATAAAACCAAGCTTTAGATTTTGGAAGCTTTGATATCTTCTGGTGTGCTCAAACTAAAGGGAAGGGGAGACAAATCTAGTATCTCACACATCACAGATGGCTTAGGTAAAGGTGGCTATTGTAAAAATAGCAGCTTGCTTTGATTAAATGCAGGGAAGAATTGCCAGAAAATTGTCATGAATCTTTATCTAAATTAAAACCAAGATTCTAATAAAACTCCAATATAAACCTGTTTCTGCTACTAACATTAAAATGTACTAACTTTGCTGAAATTTTAGTTTAGGGTTTATTCAACCTAGCAGTGGTTGCTCAGCTAGATGTTGTTTTATTTTGGTGTCTGTTGTTAGTGATTCCTAAAAGATCAAACTCTGAGAGTGACAGTGAAATTTTCATCCATTTGGGTAATGCACTTTATAAGCTGCCTCTATGATCAGTTCCAGTCTCTTTTACTTGAAGACATTGTAGTGTTAATGGCTTCCTGATTATAACGGTGATGCTGCACCTTGCTCTGTGCCTAGAAAGCTCTGAGATGCTGATATAATTTAATGCAGAAAGATTCCAAATACAGCCTGCCAAAAATGTATTATCTTGGTAGTTAAAGATGTTGAGCTTGGCGCTGAAAAAAAAGCCTGTCAAAATCAATTGGATGCAGTGAGTAAAGAGGAGGGCAGCTCCAGGTATCGTAGAGGCAGTTTACTTTCACGTGTTGTAGCTTGTGTGCATCCTTCACCTTGTGGCTATCCCACTAGCTTGGGCTTGAAACAGGACAGTGCTGGTACACAACTTTGTTCCTACATGCCAGGATTTACAGCTTGCATGTAACAGAATCTCGTAAAAACTTTCTTTCCTAGACTCGGCAATAGAAAGTTAGCTTCCCATATTTTCCATATTGGACAGCCATGTACTGACTTTGTGGCTGCAGCAAGAATTAGATTCGCCTTCTAAAAGGCTCTTTCTGGTTATAATTTCTTCTCTTAATCTCTGTTCTTTATCTATTCAAACTCATGAGCATTTTTGCCAGTTTCATGATTTTTAGGCTCTATTGCTAATGAGTGTTAGGGTGAGCTATCTGAATTGTTTCACTGAGTGGAAGCATTAATTCTGTGACAGCACCAACAATATAAATTCCAAATACATTGTTTATTGCTTTTTTACTAATTGACTTTTCTAGTATTGAAATAGTGATTAACATGTATCCTAGTATGCCAGTTCCACTGTAAATTAATCAGTTTTGTAATATAAGTGTCTTGGAAGGTACAATCATTTTTATAAGTGTCCATGATGAGGTGGTTGTCTCTGGCTGTCATAAAATTTATGATTAAAATAAAAAACCTTGGAGGGATTTTGGGCTTTTCAGAGCATCAAATTAGAAAATCTGTGTTTGAAGATGTCAGAAGCCTCCTGGTCTGAGTAATGTGTTTCAGAAGTTGTCAGGTGAATAGTGTAGATGTTTCCAAATACCTGACACAGAATTGAGTTACCTTTATATATATATCAGTCTGCTTCTTAAATAAGTGGGAAATATGTTTTTAGAACAATCTAGAAGAAACTGGAATAACATTGAAAATTTTCATGCATTAGTGTAATTATGACTAGAAATTAAGTGGAATAACAAAAGGAAAAAATAAAATAATTTGAAATTAGACTTTACCTTTGTCGTGTTTAGGATCTAGTATTAGAAGTGCCATGCGATTAGTGCTGTTCTCTCTGCACATTAAAAATGCATTAGCATGTTGACTAATAGGCTAGCCACAATAACCAAATAAGTTAATTTTTTTCTTGGCATAAAGTGGCACTCTTTACAGCAGGAGGGTAATCTTTGTTTGCTTATTCTGTTTGACCTGTGTACCATTTGCAGTTCTTGCCAAAGTTCTTGACTGGCTTAGCTTGAAAATATTTTTAAATAGCCATATAGGAACTATACTGGCCTTTAAAAGAAAAAAATGAGCATAACTTCCTCTTTCCAGTTTACTGAAACCAGTGTCCATAATTACAGAAGAGGAAAAGCGATGGTCTTATTACTAACCATTTGAAACCAGAGTAGGAACAAAATGGAAAGGGAAAACTTCCCAACTTCATGGTTGCAGTGGGGTTTTTGCCCTTTTCCACCCTCAGTTCTCTACCTTGTACTGCTTGCAGGTAGCTTTGCTGCGCTTGCAGTGCACAGGTCTTTCCTTTGGCTGTCCCTGCACGGGAAGGAGGATTAGACTTGCAGTAATGCTCCTGACTTTCACTGTGATCCTGCTTCACAAGGTAGAGCTGCAAGGTAAAGTTTAGGGATTGTGAGCATTTCAGGCAAAGCAGTGCAGGCACGATCTTTCATTATGGGCTTCTGTGGATGAATTTCAAAATTAAAGCTTAAATGGCAAAGATTTTGAAGATGATTCTGGTGTTGACTAATTACACCTGGGAACATTTCTCAAAATAACTCCCATTTTAAGTGAAGTGTGTGAAGTGAAGTTTTTATCTACTGCTTTCATCCTGGTGGTTGCAATGTTTGGTCGCTTAATGGCTACAGACAGTAAGTGTTTTATCTCAAGGCTTTTGACCTTGTCAGAGTTGTGTAACATGCTATGCAAATAATCTTCAGATCAGCTGCACAACATTTGCCTGTATTGTCCTATTCTCTTGACTAATTTCACATTGCATCTGTTGTAACTTGATTAGTCTTTTGATACAAACTTTTATGAGGCAAGAATATTGTAGGATTACTTCCTAAACTCGCAAGAGAAGACCAAAATGTCAAGATTGTGTAAATCTACAGTGCCAACCACAAACACTTAATGCTTCTGTTCACCCTTTCTACAGATGTTTTTTTCCCTCCAAAGTTATCAGGCCTATGCAGAATTATACTATGATTAATGCTCTCTAGTACCCTTTCCTCATCTACTATCCATGCGCTTGTAATTAGAAAACTGTTGCCTGCAGTTGTAACCTGCCTCTCAGATTTGACAGAAAATAAAGCCTTTGAAAATAAATATAATATGCCAGGAAGTAAAAGATAAGGTAGGGAAAGAATTGGAAAGCTTAGCAGAAATAAAATAAGCTGTGGAGAAAGAGAAGTGGATTTGGGGGAAAAAGAAAGGCTCAATTATAAGACCTCTGTGAAGACTTTTTCTGCTTCTGTGTGTAATTGTCCAACAAAACTGTTCCTAGGATCTGTAAGTACACTGAACTGGTAATTAGATTTGTCCTTGGTAAACAACCAAAGTTACCTTTGAGAAGGAGGTTCCTCTGATTGTAATTATTTCAGACTAGCACTTCACTGTAAAGGTAGTTTCATAGATTGTTCTAGTATTAGCAGCATTTCCCTCTGGGAGTCAGTGTTCCTGAGCAGAGAAATGGGAAGGCTGGAAATGCTGAGGGAGGAGGAGAAGATATCCTTTACTTTGTGAAGGCATTGTCCATGCAGCTTTCACATTTGCCCCAAGCTCTATGCAGGTTTTCCTACCTTAACTGTAGCAAGAGTTTTAAATTGTTTGCTCAGTTAAGTCCTTGAGACAGAATATGCTGATAACTGATAATTGTATTAAAAAAAAAAAATGAAGACTACTTTTCTCATTTAGAATGATGTAAGTAAAAGTAATCTTTAAACTGGTCTGGAGAATACTGTAGTGGAGTGAATTAAATATTCTAAAATTTCAGGAGCTCTAAAGAGAGAGCAAACTATGACTAAGAAGCCTTAAAGTTACCATTAAAGCTATTTGGACTTTGACATATAATTGGAATGCATAAAAATAGTCTAATTTGTAAAACTTTGCACTTTGCACGCTAAAATCTAGAGGGATTAAACGGCAGACGAAATGTTCATTAAGATTCAGAATGCATTTTGAAGCTTTTATGTGTATTATAACTTTTCCACCAACACTATGAATTGATCACCCTTGTGAAAAATGAGTCAAGGAAAATGTGTTTTTGTTTTTTGACACACAAACATTACACTTTGTAATGGGTGAAAGAAGGGAATGTATTTATGATGGCTGACATTTTAAGAAAGTTTATTGGAATAAAAATATAATACTACAGTTAACAACTATATCCTACACGCCAATGGCTTGGTGTATTAACAGCTTTATAGTAACCTTTGCTCCACTTCACAGAATAAAAATGGATTATAATATGAGTGCTGAGGTGGTGTTGCTGTAAGAGGAAAGTCCAGACAAATAATTGCACATTTTTAAGGGTAGAAACAAAGCAAAAATACCTTCACTACTCCATTTTCATGACGTATTGTTCCTACCTGCATTTTCGTTTGTGTTCCGTTCTTCATGTCTCCCTATTAAAATATAAACCTTTTGAAGCACAGGTTGTCTTTTTTGGGCCGCAGGGGCAGGGAAGCGGTTTCTATAACATCAAATATATTGTGATCACAAAGCAAATATTATCTATCACATCAACTTGCACATCAATTTAGCAGTGTCTTTCCATCCTTTTTCTCACAAAAGTATTTGAAGTGTTTTATTTGGCCGGTTTAGAAACTTTTGGAAAGCATTCACACCATTTGCCTTGAGATGCTTAGTCGAACAAGCTAGATATGAATCTTTCTAAGCTGTTCTGTCTTCACTGCGGAGAAAAAGGTTCCTCCCAGGAACATCTCAGAACAGAGCCTGAACTAAGTGCTCTGAACTGTCACCTGGATGATTATGTCCTTTCCCAGAACATAAAAAGGGTGATCTAAAGAAAACAGGTAGGTTCCACAATTAAATGCAGATTGTATGAATGCCTGTCCTTCTTGTCTTCTGAATGGTTCCTGTCTCTTAGTGCATAAACACAGTTGGAGATATAATAAAAATGCTTTTCATTTTTCTCTTTTCTGATAGTTTTAGATGTTGCTAAGTTAAGAACTAGATGGGGTTTGACTTCTTCAATCTTCCTCCTGTTATAATTTCATTTGTTTCTCTTCTTCATTTACTTGTCTCCCTTTCTGCTTATTCTTACCCTCAATTTTTGATGTCTACAGCAGTTTTGACCTTCTTTTCTCCTGTTTAGACTGTTCTTACTTCCATCATTTTAGTAATGAAGGGAGTTTTTTTAAAACAGTAACAGTGGTTTATCCTTGCAGCTGTTATTCCTCAACCTATAGTTTCTCCTTTATAGTAGAGGAGATAAGAGATGTGGAGAGCCTTTCTTTTTATTTTTGGGACTGGTATGCAGTCTCATTCTTTCCTGGAGATCCTTGTCTGCCACTTCTACATGCTTTATCTAGCTCCCCAAAATACCCTTAAGATGGTATTATCCTTCATGGATACAAAAGAATTTTTTTTCCTTAGTTGCAAAGAGGTTGAGTTTTCCCATTTATGTCTTGCTCCCCTAAATCTTGGGGATCATGATGGGTTAAAGGCACTATGTTAAAAGATGAGACTAACCCAGTAAACCCTGCAGGGCTCAAGAGGATCTGCACAGAGCTACTCTTGCCCTTGTTCTGCAGCGATCATCCAAGTTTTGTAATGCTTGTGGTGTGTCAGTTCTTCTGCCGGTTTTCTTATCCCACGGAGTGAACTGGATGCATCAACTCTTCCCCCCTCAAAACAAACAAACGATCAAAACCTCACCAACACTAAATAGTTCCGGGAAAGAAAGCAGTAGGTTAATTGCTTCGCTTTCACTAAGCCTAAGGTAGGTGAATGTAGCACAACTTCTGTTGCATTTCAGTTTCAAGTAGTTTGGTGACACCTTTTTGGTTGCTAAAATAGACAGAAAAGAGGTCGTGGGATGACCTTTCAAATGGCTTCAGCCCAAATCGTTTTTGCTCATATGCTTTTTGAGCATGCACCTGCACTGGCAGAGTATATGTATTAGAAATGAAAAAAAAAAAAAAAAAAGATCTGGATGAATAGAAGTTACATTCTGAAACAGTGGTCTTCTCTTTTTAAATAAGAGTAGAGTATTTAGGATGGTGGTGGGGAGTAGGAACTGCTAGGGTCTCAGTAGACCTACTGTGACTATAGGCTGCCTGGTATTATGTTTAAAAATAGAGATATAGTAGGATGTTATTTCAAACTAAAAGCTATTAATTCATCTTTGGGTAAAAATGGTTAGTGCAGGAGAACATTAATGGCAGTGGAGAAATGAAATAGCCCATTATTTTCATCTTTCACAAAATGAGCCCTCTGTAATACCAATGATAAAAGCTCTGTCACTTACATAATTTCCACTTCCAGTCAAGTGGAATAAAAATTAGAACCACAAGTCACTCTAGAGGAATATTCAGTGAAGTAGAGGAATATTTTCTTATTTTTATTGTACTTCCCATTTACTTTACCTTTTTCAAAGATAATGCAAGAAATTGGATCCTATATCCAGAAAGATTATGTCCTAAGAGATGGGAATAAAGCACTAATTTTAATCTTTGTTTTGTACAGCACTAAAACCCCCCAAAGTTCAGCAAAAAGTGGGGAGTTTATCTGTGTATCTATGTGTATCTATGCATAAACTAATCATCATCTATAAATATGAAACAAATAAGCATGCTAAGTAAATGCTTTTTCTGTCCTTTCTACATGGCTCTATTTTCCTTTTTGACATGCATCTCTTTCAGTGTTCAGTTTCCTTTTTCTTCTTTTTGCTTTTTCTTTTCTAGCTGCTTTTGTTGTTCCTCACCCCCCCCTCGTAGTCAGGGCTGGTCACCTTCCTGCAGGAATTTACCTGCTAGGAGAATGAATGGGACCAGTGAAATACAGTGAAAGTGAGTCTTTCTTCAGTGATACCTCCGAGGCACAGCACATAACACGTTCACATTAACTGGCCTTTCCTAGTGTGCAGTAGCTAAAACAGACCATTTGAAAATCCTGCCATGGGGAACTTCCCGTCGGTGTACCTAAAGGCTGCTGTTTTGGTCAGGCGGGGAGTAATGCAAGGTCAGTGTTTTAGGGAGCTAGTGTGCAGCTGAACCGCTTTTGTCAAGAGGCAGGGAACTCTGGAAGCCGTATGTTTATCAGCTTCTTATGCTTGCTGAATTTCACTTTCCTATCCAAGAAAATGCACTTGGGTGAAAAGAGGAGTATCCATTAGGTGTTCTTTGAAAGACTTCATCAACGTATGGCTTTGCAAATCATTTCTTTGTCAAGTAGATGGTGGTGAATGTAATCAAGGACAGCAACCTGCTGCAGCCTGCAGTGGAGGAAGAAGTTCCTGACTTAGTCAAGGGAAACCTCTGCTTTGTATCTCCTTGCTGTACTGTATTATGTTTGCATTGCCTCCATTAGTAAGTCCTAAATAAACTGTGGAAATAAGATAGGAAAGGGTTACTGCTAACTGCTCTAGTTTGGTATGACACTCTCCCCCTTGTGACTGTTGGGAATGCAGTATGTGTACCCTGATATCTTACTGCTTGCTGGAGGTCTGCTAGTGACAGTCCCTGTAAGGTGATTCAGGTTCCCTTAAGTTGGCCTGTGAATTCTGCCATCTTTAAGATACGGAGGGGAAAGTACTAGGGACATGAGACACTTATTGCTGGCACTCATATGCCAGGGTCCCATTTTATAAATTTGCCATATGCTTGGGTGAGGACTGCCTTTTTGTTATCCAGTTACCTAAATCACACCTAATTCAAGCCAGGTTAAGTGAAACAGCAAAACCAAAGAGACTTGTGCTTGGTCTGCATACCCTGAAGTTGTATCAGAAAGATGCTCCTCCCTCATTCAGCTCACTTGGGGTTTCTGACTCCAACAAGATGGTAGCTGGGGTTTCAGTGTCTGTGCATGCCCCCCTTCTTTGGTTATGAAAGCGAAGATGTCCACCAGTCTCCCCTTTTAAGTCTTCTAGAGGTTTTAGATTAGTTAAATCTTTTCCCCTGGAATGCCATCCGTTCTTTTCTTAAACAGGAGACAGGCTGGTTACCTCTGGATTAGAATAAAAGATGTTTTTCTTCCTCAGATATGAAGAATTCTTTGTTGTATTATAACATCTAACTTGCAAGTAAACAAAGTGTCTTCTCCCTCCCTTTGGTGAGATTGCCTGTCAAAATTCAGTATGAAATATCTTTCATTTGTTTCTTACATTCTTTGTCAGTCAGTGCATTAGAAATGTTGTCTTTCTAGCATGTAGTTTAGGTCTGTCTTGACAGAGACCAGACATAATGGCAATGAACCACTTTAAGGTGACTAATTTGTAACCTCTTCCTCTTGGCAAACTAGCAGCCAGGCTACCATATCTGTTTTGAACTATTGGACCTAACGTCACTGTTTGCCCTATGCTCTCATCTGTGTCTGAAGGTCTTGAGGGACCCCTACAGAGGTAATGTGGCTTTGTAAGCAGGGCAGAACTGCTGGTAGAAAAGCACAGGCCTGTAGAGGCATTACTCAGTCTCAGGTGACCTTTGCACCTTTCTTTTCCCAGTTTAATAGGAATGATCAGTGTACCATATAGTTGTGATTTCAGACCTCATGTCATTTTCTAGACCAGATTTATAATATCCTAGCTGATAGGAAAGCGATAGGCAGATTGAATGGTGCTTTCTCCCCAGCACGGTGTCAGAAGATGTCACAATCCCATTACTGAACACAGTTACTAAGAGTTGTTTTAATTGTAGGCTGTTTCTTATGTTTTAATAAACCAAACATCACAACATTTTCAAATGTGCAGATGTGTTTCTGCAGTCCTTGTACCTGCTTATCAGTGATTTTTTCCCTGCTGCAGACAACAGGCAAACCAGAAGTCATTTTTTTGATTGCCTGCTAGCAGGGCCTAGCATGAAGGTACTTGAGCCTCATCCTTGGGAAAGAGGATTTGCCCCTTTCCAGCTGCTGGTGTTGAATATGTTCCTGCATGGATCCACAACCACGAGAAGGATCCTCGCCTGTGCGAGCGTAACCTTTTGGGAGGGAAGCTGGACTGCTTTGGAGTTGTACCTCCAGCCGTTGTTTGGAGACAGTTCTCCTCAGGACAAAGTTGCCAGAGTGCTAGTGCCATCCTATGGCCAATGTCGAGGTGCATGAAGTCCCCCAACACACTGCAGACGGCTAGTGAACCTTTGTTAGCCTTTATTGCAAGGGGAGACCGTACTTTTAAAGACAAGACTGCAATGCCTGTAGCAAATGGAGCCACTGGTATAGTAATCCACAACTAGTCTCATATAAGCAATACTATACGTGCTATGTCTCACCAGGGTGCAAAACCTATTGTTCCTACTGTCGGCCTTGAAAGGAGGACAAATATGCTTGTTCCACAAGGGCATCTGGATAACTTTGATAAATGAAGCTGGAAGAAAACACTGCTTCTGGGTGAAATAGTTTTGTGGATTTTTTTATGGTGGTTGTCACTATAGCTGTGCTTGTTTCTTGTTACGCCCCAGGCATGAACACTGCAGTACATGAGACTCTGAATGTGTTGCCATCAAGAACAGAAATTCAGAAAGATGTTGGGTAGCTTCTTGTGCCAATTTGAGAAAGAAGGCAAGAAACAAGTCCCAGTGCATGGTGTTGTGTAATACACTTAGAAGTGTATAAACCTAGGGAGGTAGCACACATTTCAGGGGGTTTTTTTGGTGTTGTTGTTTTTTTCTGCAGACTGCTTGTTGCTAAGCTATGGAATATGTCCAACATACAGCTATGATATTTCCCAAAGGAACTGAAGAAAACAAACCTTCTAAAAATTTTAAATTTTGATGTTTTTTTGAACCACTGCTCTTGATAAAGAGTTATCATTTTTTAATACACTCCATAAGTGTAGGAGAAATTATATTAAAAAATTTTGGGGAAAAAATTGAATAATAATTATGGCTCTTCAGAGAATGATGATCCATTACTGTGAATTTGATTGCCTTTCCTCAACTTAATTTAAAGTGACATTTGAAGGAGGGGAAAAAAAAATGCTGTTAACCAAAATTTGAGAATTTTATTTAAGCAATATATATATTTTTTTCTGAATTAGGCATAAGATGTAGTATACATTTGGGAGAAGATATAGCTGATTAACAAAATCATGGCAGAATTATTTAAATAGAGAAATACTGATTTATTAAACTGATCTCTTAAAATCATGTGTCTGTTGCTTTTTCCTGATGGTAGGGACCCTGTTCTGAACACTTAAACAGTAGAGAAAAATATCCCTTTAACACTGACTGTTCCACTGAAAAAAGTCAAAACAGTGTATGGAGGATATTTTCTGGGGGGAAGGAGGGAGTCAAAAGACCTGCAAGTGAATCTTCTAAGAAATTTGTTTAAAAAAAGCGGAAAAGGTTTCTGTTTTCAAAATACTAAGCAAATCACATTATACAGTTTATTTTTCATTCTTGTTCAGCAGTCAACAATTATTAAAAGTAGTTATTAAAATGTATTGGTAAATATTAGTCTTCTCATAGAATATAAACAGTTTCAATGGCTAATGCAGTAATTTTATTCAATTGGCATAAAAATATGAACTGTTAGATGTACTAAGCTACTGCCTAAGATGTAGGTATTTATTTTTGACCCAAAATAAAAATCTTATTCCTATAGTCTGCTTAACTTATAAAATAGCTTTCAATCTGAACAACTTTATAATTTTTTGAGTTTTTTATTTCTTTCCGGACTCTCATAAGTGCAGTGGGAACATGTCTGGAAAAAATATTTTTTCTGCAGTCCCAGAATGTAACTGAAAACAGTGTTGGTTGCAATATATGTTAATTCCTACTGGCCATAAACCTTTGTTCTTAAAATCTCTAATTGAGGAAGCTGTTGTCCAGATTGTCCAAAGCCTTTTGCTTCTTCATGAAAATAACCCCAATTCCCAGTTCTATCTGTTGTACAGTTACAGAATAAAATAGAACTATTGAGGAAAGTGTGAGTTGGTCCCAGAGTACATTGTTCATAGTAATGGCTGAAACGAGGAACATTTTGATTCAGCGTGGAACAGGGAAGACTCTAAGGAGAAATGGATGAGGGCTGCTGACTGCAGGGAGAGCTGCTTATGAGCTTGTGTATGAGAGGCTTTGAGGAGCTACTGCAGTAGCAGCAAAGGTGCTATTTTATTTATCCCACAGCCTTTAGCTTTGTTTTTCATCAAAACACATTTCAAACACAGCACATGACTTAAAAAAACAAACAAACAAACAAACAAAAAAAGGCGAAACATGAGGAGGTAAGAGATGATGCGTGTCATGTCAATTTTTCAAGGAAGAAACTTGTTTCTCTTAGTTCCTAGAGTAATTATCTCTTTTTCTTTCTAAAATTTTAATAAAATCTGAAATATACTATTTTTAGACACGTAATTGAAAAGCAGAAGTGAGAAAGAACTCTTGTCTCTTCCAGAATTTTTAGAATTTAATTTAGCCCTGAAAAATACTGAGCTTTTCTCTTTTTAATTTACCCTATGTATCAAAAAATCAAGAGCATATACTTTCCAGCTGAATGCATCTCAGGAACATGGTTATGCTAATTGATATGGAGGATGGTTGAATATTGAGTCTGTTGTTCAATATCATTTTCCTTTGTGAAAAGGGTCCTGGCAGCATAGACATCTTTTTAATTTTTTCTTCCTTGCTGCTTTATCTTTTTTAGGTTCCCTCTTCTTTAAAAAAAAAAAATGTAATTCAGCCATAAAACTGAGTAAAGAATAGCTGATATTTATTTATATGTGATTCTCTGTAATACTTCTAAAAATATTTAAATTGGAGATCATACTGTAAATCTAGTGTTAGCTTCAGCGAATTCTTCTAGAACTTTATCCATTTTATGTGCTTCTTCTGTACTCAATAGAAATTTAATTTCTCCATGAGTGAAAGTTATTCTTTTTGCTTGACTTGTGCTTTTCTGATGACTTTAAAAAGCACATCAGAAACTATTCACAAACCTGAGTATTCCTGGGACTTCCATCAAAGTCCTTTTTGCCCTTATTCAGTCTTTATCAAAGAGGTACTTCCATTCATTTATATTTTTGAAGTTTAATTGACACATTCCAGGACGTGGTTGTCATTAATATAGTTTAAGCTTCTGTTTCAAGCAAACTTAAAGTAAAAATTTACCCTTTAATATAGACATGACCTCTTCAGGATGAAACACTCCTTCCTGTACTTGCATGTCTATGTCTGTTGATTGACTTTTACTCCAGATACGTCTATAAGCATTACTTGACAACCTTTTTTTCCTAAGGTTGTATGAAAAAGTTCAGTTTTAACAATCAGTGCATTTTAGGGGTACCCCAAACATCAGTTGTAGTACATTGGCATGAAAAAATAAGTTGAACACCTAGCTAACTAACCACAGTCTAGCTGGGTCATCAGTCTTTATAAGCTGGTGCGAGAAGCAGTGCTTGGCCCTCATGTGGCAATACGCTTACAATTCGCATGTGCAGTGCTGTTAAAATTCTACAAACATTTGAAAGGTGGAGTTTGCAGTGTCATCAGAGCTTGAAAAGTAGTCATGCTTTACAGTGAAATTTGCTCATTGGCATTTTTTTATAGAGGAAGAGAGAAGACTAAATTTTCAAGATTTTTGTGGGTGCACTTATGCTCAATGAATGCAGCGCTATTTAAGTACTGTATAGTAACAGTGGCAAACAGATCAAGTTGAGGCAACTTATCTTGGGGACAGTGGGTCTACCGCACCACAGCTATGTAACGCTCACTAAAATCATTTGAGTCTTATTTCTCTTCTGCACTAAGCGCGGGAGATTCACATGCCAGCACCACCAAACACTGGAAGAAGAAGTGTCCCAGAGGAGCACAGCGAGGATCCCCACCGGCTGCGAAGCGTTAGGCCATCGCTGGCCACAGTGGTACTGTGAGGCAGAGCAGCTCCCAGCAGGCTCAGCTGCTGTGACAGAAGCTCCAGGTCCAACTGGGACCAATGTCCTTACAGGGTATTTCTTTAGGAATAGGACAGAGAGGCTAAAAACAAGTTTGTCTACTCTGACAGAGGATTTGTCTGTCCACAGCAGAGTTTTTCTATACAGGTATTTCCACGGGGTAGGAAGAGCTCAGCTGTAGAGCCCTCACACGGGCCAAGAACATGTTTGAGCTCAGCAGCTTACACGCACACGCGAGTCCACCATTGGCTGCTGTGACCGTGATGTCATGAGCTCGCTGCTCAACAACGGCCTGAGAAAGCAGGTGCTAGTTCTGCCTCTCCTTTACACCTAATCTTGTCAACTGCCCATAGCTCTGGCCTGCTTCATGTTGCTTAGATTTGTCTGACCGAGGAAGGAGCAAAGTCGACTGTGACTGGAGCTCGGAGAAGAGAGACCGAATCTTCCTGGTGGATATGTGTCACTGTCCTGGTTGGTGCCCAGTCTGCTTTGATTGGAAGCACGTGCATTCTGGGTTGCTCACCTGAACATTTTGTTTCAGGTTGGGAATAGGACAGTGTGGGAACCAGCAGATAACAGTGTGTTTGGAAGAACTTCACCATTAAAGACTGGTGGTGCCACCCAAGGGACTAAACCACCATACTTGCAGCTCCTTGACAAACTTCAGAAGGCCAATAGAAACGGGGACTTGGCTAGACCCCATAATGAGGGGACAGTGTACATTCACAAGCAAAAGTTTGCAGCAGCAAATGGAGCAGCCGGCGTGATCTATATACTATCCAGGTACAGGAAATGAAGCATCTCCTGTGGTCTACGTGGGTGCGGAAGATATTGGTGCAGTTATGATTGGCAATCTGAAAGGCATGGACATTTTACACTTATTTCATGGCATACAAGTAATCTTAGCAATAGAAGTAGGAAACTGCTGTGGCTCCTGGGCGAATCTTTGTTTAGGGTCCCTCTTTATCTGGTTTGTTTCACCTTTTACTGTGCTGGAAGATGCAGGATACCAAGAACTCAGATCCAGAGATGCCAGAATTCAATAAAAGTGAAAAAAGCTATTAGCCAACTTGAATTTCCTTAAAGGAAGTTGATAAGGAAGCTGGTTCACGTGGAGAGAGAGGTGTGATGTGTCTAGACACTTACCGGCCCAGAAATGTAGTGTGCATTTTGAGCTGCAGCCATCTTTTACATGGGAGATGCATTGAGTCCTGGCCGTTAAACCACAGGACATGTTCAGTGTATAAATGTGATCTTCTCAAAGCAACAGAAACAGCAGTGACTGTCAAAAATGAAGAAAAATCTCTCGTTGCTCCTGTGGCAAATGAAGTTCCCAGCACTGTTTTGCCTAATGAAGAGGAGAATCCCAGTGCAGGTGCACTGGGTACAAGGTGTAGAGAGACCATCTGTGTATGAGTAATGATTTTGTTTTTCAGAGAGTGAGAAAATATGTTTGTGATCTTTCTGTCCCTTCTCAATGCACTTTCAAATTTTAAAAGATAAATTTGAAAATTGTGCTTAAAAAAAAAAAAACCTACATTTTGTTGCCACACAAAACCTGTACTCCAAACTTAAGAAGTAGTAAGTTATAGCTGAAGTCCATTTTTCTCCAAAATGGATAATGGACGAACATGTCTGACTTGGATGATTTCTGTTTGTGTGTGTATGTGTGTTTTAATATATATACACACATAGATAGATAGATGTATAAACATTTATATATATATATATATACACGCACTTAAAAATAACGTTTTAACTAACTAAAACTAACACTTCAGTTTTCACATGGTGAATAAAAAAGTAAATTTTTGTTGAAAAATATGTTCAGTTATAACTTCTTATTTATAAAACCAGAGATTTATACTTTATAGCACTGGATATAGCACACGTGTGCTCTTCTGTAACAGGTATGTATTATAGACACGGTATTTTTGCACCTAAAAATAAGGTGCTTTTTTTAAAAAAAAAAAAAAAAACTTTCTCTGCTTTATTTTTGAGGAGAATGTTAGTATGAAAATTAAATTTTGGTTAAAAATCATTATGTATATCTGTTTTGTTCCCTTTTGAGGTAGTGGTTTGGAGTGCACTGTTTTTCTTTGGGTTGTTTGTTTTTGTTTGTTTTTAATTCCTCTGTGTCTCTAGTGCTGTGTCTAAGCTGGGACCCGTCTAGTCCAACACTGCTCTCTTGTAGCGTTACCTGCTTTGATGAAAAGCATACGAGCTGCCTGCAGCCAAATGGTGGAATAATGTGGAATAGTCTTCCACAGCTTCACCTCCATAAATTTTGCCCTTATCTTTTAAAAATCACTTTGATTTTAATTTGTTTGATTAGTTTTTATTTATTTATATTTTAGTCTCTAGATGTTCAATCTCATATAAACTCACTTCTGCTATTTAGAAGAGTCCTCTCTTTGTAAATCTACTGTCTGCATAGATATCTGTACGTATCTGACTTCATGCCTTTTGTTAGAAGACATTTTACAGGCCTTTCAGTATTTCTATGGTTTCTTTCCATTCCCCCTGCCTTGACTCACCCATATCGCTGCATTGTAGAGCAGTGGCATCTGGAGGCTAATGGTGACAAAGTCTCTCAGGTCCTGTGAGGGGTCTGCTGCTGTTGTGGCCTGGGGCTGCACTTGTCCTCTGGCCACAGCATTGTCCTGGGATGCTCAGGGATTCATCGTGGTTCCCCCTTCCTTCTCCAGTCCCTAGCCCTTTTAGACTCATTGCTTCCTGAAATGAGTGGTCTGTCATTTTGGAATGGGCAGAGCTGAGACTTCTTGTCTACAGCATACATTGCCTTTTCCTTTAATTAGGTCCCCTCTTACTTGTCTCCATTTTATGGCAGGCAGCTTATTTGTTTTCATTCTTCTTGTATGATGGCTTTTCCTCACCGTTAGTTCTCAATAAAGTAAAGAAGTGAAAGATGCTGAGAATATGGGATCTTTTTAAAGTAATATATGAAAAGAACTTTGAAAATCGTTTTTCACAATTAGTTGTGAAATCAATTTCACAGTGTTGATTGGAGTCAGAGAACCTTTTAGAGAATTTGGTAATGCTGTAAGACTTCATAAAAAACGTTGTCAGCATCAAATTTGTAGTAGCATTTTTTTTTTTTATCAAGTCACACTGACATTTTAAACTGGATCTTTATCTTCATTAACCTAGAAAGGAAAAACAGCTTACCTAGTTTTCATATTAATTTTAGGATTTTTTTTCTCAGGCCTCCCACCACTCCCTCCCCTACCCCCAAACCTCTTCTCCCTCTGGTCTGTTATTTAAATCTTTTCTGTTTCTTGTAGACAAAGACTGGGATGAGAGAATAGACTTCTTTTTTTTTAATATTTTGCCAGCTGTAGTTGGAGTAGAGACAGTTGGATGGAAAATAAAGGGACATATTTAAGAAAAAGATGCTATAAACTCTTTACACTGGGATAAGTTTTGAGTGTGAGCTTGAGCGTCAGTTGTGACTGTAAGCATATTTTTTGTATGGCCTTACGCAGGTTTGTTTTGTGTTTGTGCAGTCCTTTGTTTAAACAACAAAAAACAACAACAAAGGGCTTAAATCACAAAATTTCTCTTTTTGTGAAGTTTTCTGCCTGAGAATGAAAGAACTTGTAATAATAATTCAATCAGTGCTGACTTTGTTGCTGGTTGGTATTGTGTCTACAGCTGACTCTGGCTCTACTAAGAGAACTGGCATATAGCAAAGCAGCTGAACGGTCTTGTTAAAGTAGTATGTGTAGCAAGATTACAGACTGTTATTTTTCGTAATAACACACCACTTACATGAAAATAATAGAAACATCATAAGTATTTATGACTTTTTTTTCTTTCTAAGCTGGCTAAAAAGGAGACATTAATAAAAAGCTGAATCAATATGTGTCTCTTAAATGAAAGAAAGCATGTATAAAAGTTTGTGACTTGTGGCCTAATAGGCTTCATATTTACTTCTTTTAAAAAGAAAATGCTAAGAATAGCTACAATGGAGTTCATGCAAACTCTTTTGCATATTACTTATGATTTTTCTAGGCTTTTCTGTAGACAAAAAGATTGTCCTGTTTGTGTGGCCTGCATATGTAATTACCTATGTTTGATATGATGTTCAATAAAAAGAAATACTGTTACACAAGGAATAACAGCTAGAAGACGTAAAAGTAGTTTTGTTTAATATTTATAATTTATTTGTTTTTTATCAAGTTGTAGCTACTGCTAAATGATGATTTTTTCATCTCTAAACAGAAATACACTTTTAATGCAACTATCCAGTGCTAAAAGCTACTTTGAATTAAGCTTTTTACTAGCATTTACAACTGAAATTGTGTATGTGTAATAATTAGGATAAAAAGTAAATTTAAACTAAGCCATATTTCAGTAAATATGCTCAACAAATAATTGTCACTGTAATTATAAGGGAAGATGAAGCAATTTTTAGTCCTATTTGAGTTCCTTGCCTTGTCACCTTCAGATGGTTCTGATATGAGAATTGTATCAGTCAAAGACTGTACGAGTGTCTTGGGCTTTGATGTTGGTCCAGGAATATTTAGAAGGGATCTGAATGATATGGATTGAAAAAGTTCCTCAAGATGGATATATTCAGCCCTTCAGAACATATTTTAACTGTCTTATTTTTCCTGAATGCATTGCATGTGTTAATACCACCTATACTTTCTTGGTATTTGATAGCTTGGTAGCAGTGGGTAACATGGAGTGTTGGTGTTGACCTAGGCTCAAGGACGCAAAAACGATACTAAAAATTCAAATACTAACTGGCAGACAGTGTCAACCCAGAATTTCTTTGAGGACATCCAGAAAATGTTGCTAGAAACAGGAAATATTTCATTAGAAACTTCTGTTCTGGTCAAATTACTTCTAAGTAAGAGAGTTTTCAAAGGATCATGTCTAATCTGCCAGATACAGTTTCCTCTAGAAATAGGTTTTTTTTTGTCCCCACAATAACTTTTCTGGTATTTTGTATTTTACATTCAAGCCTCTAATATTGTTTTCTTTCCAGATCCCACCACCGTGTTGAGAGACTAAGTTAACACTTTAAAACTGAAGGTCTTCGAATGATTGTTTAATTAGAACTAAGTTTAATGATCAGACAATGCAAATATATAAATGAAAGGAGGAACAGCTGGCAGTGCAGTGAATGTGTTTAATTAGTATTTTATTTCCTTATGTATTTCATACGTATCAACACAAATATCTTGCCTCGTGGAGATAATTGGGCTGTGTATATAATCCACATTGAAGAAAGGAATTGGAGGACTACCTTAGGTATATAAAAGTTTAGGCATTTCATTGGAGAAACGAATGCTGACAAGAAAGTACTTCCGATATGGTATATATGTATCCCAGTTTGGTGGAGATGAGGCCCTCTGGAAAACCTGGACTCTGCACAGATGTTCAGCCAGAGACACTTTCTGGAATGATGGCAGAAACAATAACTATTTTGGCTGTTATCATTGTTGACTAACTCCAAAGCCATGAAACTGGCAGCATAACATGCTCCAGATAGTAGCGATTCCCATAAATTCCTGTTCAGAAGGAAAAAAAAATCAAACATGAAGCTGCTCAGAAATCTTTAAAACTAAGCAGGAGGAGACAAATCTCAACAAATATAATTGAAGCAAAGGATTTTGCGTTTACCGTATGCCTTTCAGGGACAGAAATAACAATACATTTAATAGCTTTTTAATGCATCTTATTGTGTCAAATAAAAGGTACATATGGTACATTTCACTCTTACCTGTGAATTTCTATTCTTTTATGGCTTTCTGTTGCAAACTAAGTCTTATAAATGGGGTTGTTTAATATAAGTATTTTTTTTTAATTATCACAAATACAAATAGTTTATTTTAAGGATGATGTCATGATTTTTTCTTCAGGAAAAGATTTGGTAAATTGCCACTCAAAATGAAGAAGTATAATAACAGCTTTATGTAAAATTGATTCCTCTATAGAACCAACCATAGACTTTTTGTAGTCTGTTACCTTGAATTTATATTTTGAGTAATTGCCTTTAATCCCTCCTTATCTTTTGCTAAAGAAATATCTTGGAATAATTTATGGATATTTACTTCAAATGCAATTTATGATTCAAAACACCTGAAAGTGAACCTTTCAAAATTAGATATACCCTTATAGCATGCTTGCCTCTTTTTTCCCTATATTTAAATAACTAAGAGTGAAACTGTTATAAACATTTTTTTCCTTGATTGACAGCACCAGTATTGACATCTCTCGAAAAGATGGATTTTGTACATGCTTTTGAAAGATGTTAATTTGCTGTAAACTCAAGTTTCTTCATATTCGTGAAAAGCAACACTTTTTTTTTTTAATTTGAGTTTGAAGACTTTTTTCTATTTTTGTTGAGGGATTAGGGTTAGGAGCAAATTGTATTTTATGTTTGCATATACCTATATAAAAAGTTTTTCACCCAACGTGAATATGCCATCAGTTTTTTGATATTGTGGACACAAAATATTACAGAAATACTCCCATGTCACAGGTAAGTATTGAAAAATAGAACAGATTTTTCCCACAGCCTCCTAGAACATTAAGATCAAATTCAGAAGTAAGTTTTGAGTTAGTCTGGTCTGTAAGTCAAGAGAAGTGCTAGTGGCTTTTCAGCCCCTACATCCCAGATTAGTCTTTCTGAATAATGTGACCAAAATAAGGTAGTGAGAAGGTGAAGGATACTGTGCTGTTCTTACAGTGTGTGTATTGTGGATTTTTTTTTTTTAATTAGACTGATATTAGCAATAAAAGGATTGTGCAATCTTGGGTAAACATGAGTTTTTTGAGAAGAGAGGCTAGAGGTCTAAACTTTATCCTTTCACATCTGCTTTCTCTCATGAGGTATGCAAACTAATGTGATGGAAGATTTAACATGTTTATGAACAATACAGAATAGCTGAAGGTTTGAAGTTATCTTGATTTTTTTTTCTTCTTATTTGCTTTTCAGTGAAACTGATGGAGGAATTAATTAATTTTAATTGCAGAACATTAAAACAAGGAAAGACATAATATCCATGTATCAATTTGTGTTGATAAGGTTTATTGCTGGCTGGAATGTCTGCCTATATATTTCTTTTGAAATAAGATTAAATATTTGTATAGCATTTTGAGGAAATTGATATCAACGTTAATTGACAATAACCATGTCAGCTCCCTTTATGGATAAAAGTTTAACCGTACATACTAATGTTTACAAAAAAGAAAATCCCACATGGTAGGTAGAGCACAAAATGTGATTATCAGATATTGGTGATGTCTTCTCTAATCATGTTTTGTCCTAGCTCTTCCAGGCTTAATCTGTAGCCCTCAGTACAATATGAGTTAGGATATCTGTTGAAAGATTTATTTTGTAAGTAACTGCATTTTTAAAATATTCTCCAGGGAAAACATGGATCAACAAGCACCAGGACTTTTAGAATACATTTTTCTTGAGCTGTTTCTGCCCGGGTACTCCTCTGCTCAGTCTTTTAGCTCTTGTTCCACCCCTCAATTTTAGTATTTTCCAAATGAAGCACAGTGACGTTTTAGGTTGTTTTAGGTGCACCGTCTTCCTTTATGTGCTGATATGTGGAATCACAGATCTGCAGTGCTGTCGTCTTCATTAGTTGCATTTTGATCACTCTCAGTTATTAAAAACATTATCTGAAAATGTGTAGTCATTTCTTCTTCCAGTTCATAGCATCTGACTGAAGAGAGCAAATGGTCAGAAAGGTGATGGAAAGGAAATCTATTTAGACTACACAACATCACACCTTCTTTGCGCTTTAGCTATGCTTGGGGGTGTCACTGTGGCGGAAGTGCAGCCCCACTGCGCCAGCGCCATGCAGGGAGCAGGGCCACCTCCTGGTGCGAGGTGCCAGCTGCTTGTACAAAGGGTATTTGTGAGATGGGATGATGTAGCTTATTCCTTGTCCAAGGCCCATGTCTGTCGTTTGCGCTGCTGCTGATACCGCAGTGTTCATCTGTCTATTGGTTACACCTTGCAGAGGAAGAGTTTCCTGTGGCTTTCTACTAGAAACGAGTTGTCCACACAGTGCCTGTAAGGGTCAACCTTGCCAAGGTGTCTGTTAAAAGAGATGAGTGCAACTGCTCTTGAACCTGAAAAGCTCTTACAAAATGCTGACACTAATTTAACTGATTTGTTGTTGTAACTTACCTTGTCATAGCTGATAATGTGTGTACTTGGAAGGGGGTTTTTTTGTGGTCATTTTTGTTTTTTACGTAGAGACTCCTGTATTGTGTCTCTAATGTCTACAATAGTAGAACCAGTTTTGTATCTTTTTTTCTTCTGCCTTTTGTTAATTGTAGTATTTCTGTAGTGTTTTTTCCATCTTTCTGTCTCATCTTCCATGAGATTTTTGGCTGTGTTGTAGATCATTTTTTCCCTCATTATTATACTCCCAAGTTTTGAGACAGTGTAGTTTCTTCATGAGTTACCAGCAAGTATCTTTAGACTTCTGTGGTTCTAACAGAGGAAAGATTAATAAATCTTGTAGATAAATTTTAAATTAGCTGCTGTTAATTCAAACTTTATTCTAACTGAACTATTGTAAATTTATGCAGAACTTATTTAAAAGTTACTTAAAGTATTTGTTCAATGCAGAAAATTATTTTTAAAAAATGTTCACTTTTTTCTGTATGAAAAATGTAGCATCCTTAGTCTGTTTAATTTTTCTTATAAAGCCATTTTACATGCAAGCAAAATACTAGTTCATAATCCCTTTATAGAGGATTGTGTTATGTTTGTGTCCATGCCTAACTCTGTTTCTTTTCTTTTTTATTTTATTTTAAAAGGTATTTCTCAAGAGTGACCGGGTTGCAAGAATGGTTCACAGTGGAGGATGTTCTGCAAATGACTTTAGAGATGTTTTTAAGAAAAACATAGAAAAAAGGGTCCGAAGTCTGCCGGAAATTGATGGATTAAGCAAAGAGACAGTGTTAAGTTCTTGGCTAGCCAAATACGATGCCATATACAGGGGAGAAGAGGACTTTTGCAAACAGCCAAATAGAATGGCGTTAAGTGCTGTCTCGGAGCTGATTCTGAGCAAGGAACAGCTTTATGAAATGTTTCAGCAGATTCTAGGGATCAAAAAATTGGAACACCAGTTGATTTATAATGCCTGCCAAGTAAGTATTGGAGTCACTCGGTTCGGTTGTGTTCAAAATCTCTGCCCCCATCCCGGGTCAAGGGCTTCCTCCATATGTGCAGAAGCCTTGAACACAAGAGATTCCTTCAGTGCTAAGCTCATCTCCATGCACAGAGGAGATGAAACCCCTCAGGAAGGAATCCTTGTATCATTTTGTCACTGGAGAGGACTTGGAAAAGGAGATGCTAGAATATTTGATACTTATGCTCCAGAGATCTATTGAGACCTTTTACAGTGTCACAGCCCCAGTGATTTGGGTGATTCTGCAGTATAGTCTATGTGTCTACGTACCCACATATATATGTATGTTTGTACATGCATTTGTGTGTATGTGTGTCCACCTTTTTTTTAAAAAAATGCTGTCATAAAGAGATAGGTGACAGATGGTCAAATTCAAGATGCTGTTGGCCAAGAATGATGTGAATAGGAATGCATTTATACTGATCCAGTGTCCAGAACATCTGTGTGTTAGAACTCAATATCCTTCATTCTAAACACCATCAATGAAGCTAACTTGCACATTTTTACTTTGTTATTCTATTGGATAAACATGATGTTTCCCCTAAACTGTGGAGGAAAAAAATGAAGCAATCATATTCAGATTGACCTGTATAATCTGTTACTGAACAGTAATGTAAATGACACATAAAAGTATTTTATCTGGCCAATTTTCAGTAGTGATACAAGTATAAATTACTTGGGGGGGGGGAGCAAATACTGAAAACAGAGAGGTATTTTCCAAAAGTCTTGCAACGGACCAAGTGGGTATAGAATTGAAACTGAGCTCACCCAGCTTTCTAGCCTGTGTGTGAAGTTGTACACCAGATTGCGGCTGAGCTATTTTTTCATATATCATACTGAAGGTTGGTTTATAGTTATGAGCCATCTTAGCACAGGAATAAATGAGGAATCTTGGGCACTGCTGACTGGCTCATTTATGGAGTAATTTGACATAAAGTTACAGCACTGTTCTGTGACTGAAACTTCTGTGGTGTTTAATGCTTCTCATGACCACAGATTTTACTTTCATAATAGAAAAGTATAGTATTTCATTGCGCGCCAAATTGTGAAGGCTTCTTGTTTTCACTGTGAACTCTTTACCAATAGAATGGAAATAGAATGAGCAGAGATCTTTTTTTTTCTGTTTGCCCCATCTTTTCCCCTTTGCCTCCAATTCACATACATTTATTTCACAAAATTAGCCTTGGGACATATAGGATGCTAGCAAGATTGAGAAGGACTGAAATCTTGGAGAATAATCATGCTTATTTTAGTGGGCTTTTGATGTGATGGAGCATAGAAGCATATGAAAATTCAGTTTGGAAAAGACCTCAGGAGGTCTCCAGTCCAACCTCCTGCTCAAAGCAGGGCGAGCTATGAGGACGGACCGGGTTACTCAGGGCTTTATCCACTCAGGTCTTAAAACCTCCAAGAATAGAGATTCTGCACCACTTCTCTGGGTAACCTGTTGACAACTTAACTTGACGACTTGAAAAATCCACTAATTTTTTTCCCATAGCAGAAAATCTGTTATTTATAGTAGACATTCTGTATGGTTTCCTCCCACCCTGGTGTCTGATGATATTTTAAGTCCTGCTTCATGTATTACTGTGGACAGTCAAAATCTGCAATTTGTCGGTGTTGCACTAGAGGAGCACAAACAAATTTCACTGTAGAGGTTTTAAGAATTAAATAAAACATTTTGTGACTTAAGTCTAGAAGTTCTGATGATATGGTCAACTAGGTTTTTTTGTGTGCATACTTGAAGGGCTTTTTTGTTTGGGTTCCTAACTGTAGCAATGTTGATGGAACTAAGTTGGTTGGCAAATAACAAGAAGACTCTCCTCTCAGCAGTTTTCTCTCTGTTCATGGTCCATAACCTATTGGGGGACTGAAACATCACAGTAGCTTATTTTTGTCCTCCATCCTGGTAGAATTTTGAACATGAGGTGATTTATTATTATTATTATTATTATTATTATTATTGTTATTTCTATTTTGTGAATTACAAATTAAAGAAGAAATAATCCTGTGGTAGCTGAGAAGGAAACAGGGATGATTCAACAGGATGAAGAGAAGACTCTTCTCTTCCTGGTGCTGAGCTGAAGGTTTTAAAATCCCCTGTGCGGTTCCTCTGAAGTACCACCTCACTTATCCCACAATCCTAGTCTAGGGTATACTGGGGGATGAGGAGAAAGGGAGCAGAAAAAGGGACTCCTAGATGATACAAATCAGGAAGAATTGAGAAGGAAAGGCTTCAAGCCTATACCCAGTCTTTTTGCTGTGGGTCCTAGCTTTCAGAAGATTTCAGTTTTCCAAGACAGGCATGATATTACTTTGCTAAAGAAGCTTTATTCTCCAGCAGTGCAGAGTTGCTATTGTCCCTACATTTTATATCCTGTTCTTGTGGTCTGGTCAAGCATGTGATATACTAAGGGTCTGAGAAGTCTATTCCACAGAAAAAGACAACAGTCTTTGCTTTCCAGCAAGCATATTGCAGAGAACAACCAGTCTTTGATAATGTAATGCCTTTTTTTCTTTGATGAAGAAGGCCCTTATTTCTCATTATAGTTTTAATAAATATCTTAGTTTTGGACTGTATTTTAGTCCATTCTATTGTCAGTGTATTTACAGAAGATGAGATGATGTAAACTGAAAAATAAAAATGAAGTCAGACTTACATTTCAGTCAGCACCAGCAGTTTTCATGCTCCCCCAGAAGCATGTATCTGTATTTGTATGAAAATGCTCGCTTTCATTTCCCTTTGCTGCTGCTCTTTAGAATACTAGAGATTTGCAGATAGTGATAATCAATAGTGTCTGGGAGCAGTGAGATAAGTGAAAGTCCAAACAGATGTTAAAATTGTATTTTTGATAGAGATTTTGATGAGTTGGCTTCTGGCTTGTGTTTCTGAGAATCAGATCTTTTCATGAAATTCTGGATGTTTTGCAGCAGCTGCCCTTAACAGCAAATCTGTGCAGTTATAATGTGTGCAGAGAACTCTGCATCTTTTTCTTTCCCCTTTTTTGTCCTTTCAGCCCTTTGGAAATACTAAACTGCAAAATGTCTTTCAATGACAACGATAAGGGTAAATTATCATGCAGTTAGGTGGCTGGAAAGGAGACAAAGATGCTATTTGTAACAGTAGGTGGTATTGTCTGCTAGCCTTCTCCTCGTGACTTTTTATGCACTTAGAAACTTCCCACTGGTCATCAGCTGCCTTTACCCCCCAGCCTGTACTAAATGGACAGTTGTCATCAGCTGTTAAACTTTGGATATCTTGCAGCAGCACTTCAGACATTTCTGCTAGGCTGTGGGTTATTGGCAGGTCCACACGGGTTGCCAGTCTCTATCGTTTGTGTGATCATAGGCAGAAACAATGTTTATTCAATTAGCACAAGAACTTAATCAGTGATAAAGTATATAGTGGTAGATGTTGTCAAATACAGTCCATATAGCTTTGAGGTTTTTTGCATTTCTCTTTGAAGAATTACTTTTTGTTGCAGCTTGTTAGCATGTGGAAGGCCTAAGCTTTTTCTTAGATAGTGATCATTAACAGGACAGTCATGCTAGGACTTAGGAAACTTCTTCCATGACCCAGTTTTCAGTTTTACAACTTAAAGCAGGGCCAGCACCAGTTATATCTCTTTGTGGTTAAAAGTTTGAATTTTGGAAGTGTGAACACTTTCACCTGATTTTTATCTACATTGTGCTGCCTTGAGCTGTGTTTTATGACAAAGAAATGATTGCCAGTTAGCTGGGACTTAATGATCTTGACTTGTTTTTGAGGTGTCTGGCCACAGTGTTCTTATGCTTTCTTTGATATCCTGATTTATAGAGATCAAACATGATATAGAGTCTTTTTTTTTTTTTTTGGTAACTTTTTGCTGATACAGCAGATAACCTTATTTGACGAAGAAAGTCAAAATGAAAGTCAAACTCAAACTGATGTGTGGTCATACACTATTATTACACAACTACACCAAAACCAGAATTTCAGTATCAGGTAAATCATAACTCCACTCAGAGTTTGTTTTATTTTGAAAGTATTTTTATAAGATTGACTTTTTTTGGCTGATCTAAGCCTATTGTCTTTTGAGGGGGAGGGAACAATACTGGTTTTCATGATGAAAGAATTCTTGTAAGTTACTTTCTTTTCTGAAAGTTAATGAATAATTTTGAGAATAATGTAACTGTTTTTGAGAAGAATTATCTGTTGAGTCTTCTACTGTTGATTTACTGAGAATCAACTATAATTCTTTTGGAAATAGCCTTAGATGATCCTTTGTTTTAAGTCATAATTCTCTGTTTAAAAGCCTTGTATTGCTTCTGGTTCATATCCTTGATTATCTTTAGCTTTTTCAAGATGTATCTCATTGTATAAGTGTCTAATATTGAGAATGATGGTCTATATTGTATCTTCCATGAATAAATGTTCATATTTTTTAATTATGAGAAATTTTCTGTCATAGAATTTCTCCCAAATCTTAGTCTGCTCATGATGCTCAATATAACTGGACTCTAAGGATTCTTTCACCCAGAGCACGTTACTAAGTCTAGTTAATTATGCATTTTCAGAAATTAGTCAAATTAAGAGCAATTTAATTCATGATAAGACCTTCATGACTTTTGAATGTTTGTAGTTCTGTTCCTTGGCCAAGTAAGATCCTAAAAAGTAGTTCAGTTATGTCATGGACTGCAGATTTTCAAAAAGAAAATTCCATACTTCTGGATATTTTTCTCTGAAACTTTTGTATCCCATATAAACAATTGGAACCAATGCAACTTAATCAAGGACAAAGAATAATGAGATCTTTTTTACAGAAAGTTTCAGTGTAAAGTTTGAAATCTCCTTCTTAAAGCAAGGAAACAAGCATTAAGATTGTCTTAAGAATATAGACTAAAACAGACTTATTAGATTCTTAAGTCAAGAACAGGTACAGAAAAAAAATGGTTTGGTCTGTGTATTATAGAACACGTGCTGTTATGTGATACGTATATTTGATCCTGAAGTCAGAAGAAAAGAAACTGGGCCTGTGAGATGTTATAATGTGACCAGGGAGGGCTTCAGTCAAGTCAGTATCTCTCAGATGGTCACCAGTGACTAACATTATTTATTTCAGGATAAATTATACCTGATAGAACAAAGTTACTTCTGAAAATATTTGGCAAGGCCTGTTATCATGTTTTCAGAGTAGCATATCAGGTGTTAGATAAATTGTCTTCACTGGTGTTTGAAAGTCCCTCTGGGCTGAAGATATGCTTTTACCTTGCCTAAGATACATCTGCTCCACTGTGAGCAGTCATACCTCACACTGAGTATCTGCTTTATATGGGAGATATGCTACCTTCAAGTGTTGTCTGGGTGACAGATTACTGCTGGGAAACCAATGCAGACCCTGAAAGCTGAACAAGGGTTGTTAGCTCTGTAGACAAAATGCAGTTTTGCAGTGACTGCAGAGTAGGGCAGAAGTGCTGGGAGAAGTTGGCTGGGCTCTAAGTGAGCAGAAAGTGTGCAGTGTTATGGGATATCTCATAGAAGAAGGGCAGAGGACAGATGAGAGGCAATGATTTGGGTGGACTGTGGAGGCTATAGGAGTTATGGGTGGAAAAATATGAAATAAATTGTATCTGCAACATAGTTAGTATTCCCCACACACACACACCTTGAGATAATCGAGGGTTGACTGCATTTTTAAATGATAGATATGAGTCTAGAAACTAAGTTTCTGCACACAGTCATGATGTAATAATGATATGCTTCCTTTCAGAACAGCCCAGTGTTTTAAAATTAAGTCATCGGTGTCTATCAACCTGAAAAATGTTTCCTGCCTTTGATATCAGAAATGTTCACATTGTAGGCTTGTTCATATGTCAGCTCTACTGGATCGTAGTATCTGTAAATACAAGAATGTATCTTCTCCCATACCATGGTCTTCACAGAAAATCTACTTTTTGATTGATTTTTTTCCTCCTTACTTCAAGGGAGAAAAAAGATCTGCCACTCTCTGTTCTTGAGGGAGAGGAAAGTACTTCAAATCAGATATGTCAACAATAAATTGTCATTTTTTCACAGGATTTTAAAAGCTGTCTTTTCTTCATGAGATCTCTCTCTTGATTACGTACATGTAGAAGTTTAACATGAAGTTATTTCAACAGTTATCTCCTAAGTATTTTCATGAGCTGCTTCATTTTTCTCTTACCTTAGCTCAAGAGAGATTTGAAAAGGTCTTTGCTAAAGACAGAAAAATTTTGGTGCTTTGGAGAAGAGTGCTGCAGCCTCAAACACTCTCCCTAAGATTTATTCTGGATTGGGGCTATGAGAAATCTAGAATCAAGCTGAACAGTGTACTTCTGGCCCGTTTGGATTTTCAGCTTAGTAATATGAGTTCTATAGAGAGAGAAGAAAATTTTGGGAGCCCCAAATGTTTCATATCAAAACACATTGGTGGTATTAAAAAAAAAAAAAGTTTTAGCTCCTGTAACAAGACTGTTTTTTCATAATAGCAGAGTTTTCTTGGGAAGGTTAGGGAAAAGTGCCTGATTGCCCCAAAGAGCATTGATTAGTTCTTGTTTATTACAGTGATAGAAGAATGATGGGAAGAATGTCAAAGGATCCTCAGAGAAGTTACTTGTTTTAGAATGTTTAAATATCTGACTCTGAACAAAGCTTAAAAGCCTTGCAAGTTACATAATGGAAAAGTACTTTGAAATATTTTTCTTTGTAGATGAAGGAATACTGGGAAAATACTAGAGAGAAATGGTGTGTTGGCAACAATAATGCATTTTCAGTACTTGAGATATTGCAGTATCCTTGTTGCATTCAGCTATTGGGTGAGTAAAATTAGCTTTGACATCTATATTTAAAAGAAGGGCTTTCAGTAGGACATCTTAAAACAGGGAAAATGTTCAAAGATTTGCTTGTTCGGTGTAAGCATTTAGTCAAGAAAAAATGTTGAGCAAGTTTCTCACTTGTAATTACTTTTAAGACAAAGTTTACTTTTGGAGTTTTCTATTCTAGAGGTCTGTTTTTGCTTCAGTGGCTTCTGTTCCTTTTGTGTTTGTGTTGCACCTGTGTGAGTGAGATGGGCCTGTATTGTCTCTCGTAGCCTAAGAGACTACTAGCTCTCGTAGAGTTTGGGGTTTATTTGTGTTCTCTAGGTTAGCATCCCTCTAGGCCTGTTCTCCTGCGCACCACCTTTCTTGTCATAAGAGGTGAGCGACATTCCCTGAGTCAGGAGTACCTGCAGTCAGCTGCAGAGAGAAGCTGAGAATTGTCCATCTCCCTCACTCTGTCTTGTGCCTTTCAATCCTGCTCTGAGGATTGAAATCATTAGTGGTGGGATTTCGGCTGCAGAAGATCTTTCTTCCAAGCTATTTGGTTTTCTGAGAATGTTTTTGGCATTCAGTGAATGTAGGAAACCAGCAACAGAATGGGCACCATAGCATAAAAAGTTACAGAAGTTGTTTTTGTCTTTAACAGATCCTTTTAAGCATCTTCTTTTTTTTTTTTTTACCTTCAGCTAAATTTCTTCTCCTAAAATATTCTTTTGAGCCTTCAAGAAGTAATTAATGCCATTTTGACATTATACTGAGTTCCAGATCCAATTAAGTTAAGCTGTCCCAATGCTCAAAGCCAAATATATCCAGCATGTAACTTGCACTCATATTAACATCACCACTGCATTTGACTCATTATGTTTAATATTACCAGCTGAGGGTAAAGTTCCACTAGTTTGGTGTTAAGCAATAAAATTAATGCTTTGATGTTGAATTACTTTTTTTGTTTGTTTTTAAGGAGAGATCCTATGTCTTCAGGTAAGTAAATACAAGACAAATTTAGTTTTTACATAAATTATTAAAATCACACTTCCGGACTAATAGTCAGGTACACTAATGTGCCTAACTCCTAGTCTTCATGTGTATTTGAATGAATGCTTGTGATCAAGTTGAAGAAGTTAATGATCCTCGGCGTGAATTAGTCACCTGTTCTGCTAAGACTCAGTAGCATTCTGTATTAATACTCCTTTTATCAATTCAAAATAAAGCAGTTTTTCTGAGAACAGATACTTCCATCCAAAAGATCAATTTGATTATTTAGGTTTGTTCCTCTGCAGGGTTTTCCATTTGCAGCTAGTGGGAAGCCAGCAGAAGCAGCTGACTTCAAAGATATTGCAAAGCTGAAAAAAGCCACAGGAAAAGAATGAGTCAGTGTTTTCAAATCCCTCTCACTTACTGATACTGAATGTCTTGTTCAGAAGCTTAGCTGCCTTTGTGTCCCTGGTTTTGATTTTTTTTGAGGGAGAACCCTCTTAGCTCTCCCTTCTTGAGAGGAATCTGCCACTTCCTTTGCAGCTGGCTGAAAGGAAAGGTTCATATGGGTTCCCTCTCCCCAGTCACTCTGGAAGGAAAGGTGCAGGTATTGTTGGAAATGAACTGGCTAAGATATACAGTAGATAAATATTTTAAGCAGAAATATCAGAGTATAGGCATAACATAGGACAGATTCTTCTGTGCAAGAGTGTAATTATATATGTAAAATGGCTGAGGGATCTGCAGCTCTCTCCGACTAAGCTATAATTTATGTGTCTATTTTTTGTCCACCAGGTAGGTGTTTTTGTCCTTGTCCTAAAAACAACCAAACTCTCAGGTCACCTTTCCAGCTGTCTCCTCTGCTGATGCTGTCCTAATCTCTAGACTGTTGTCCCTACAGGCTTTCCACCTCAGACACCCTCTCATCCCAACAAATACCTAAGGATTTATTCTCAACAGAACTGGTAGACAGGGAGATGCTCCTTGGCCTGCCATTTATTTCCATCTCTGATATTTTATATTACAAGTCTCAAAGATACTTGTTTATATCGTCCAGACTCAGTTTGGTGTCACTGCTAAGACTGCTTCCTTTGTGAGCAGATGTGAATCATCTAAAACTGCAGACGTGTTTACAAGACTTGGGTGTGTTTCTCACTATATGGGTCTTCTACAAGTAGGTAGATTGACATCATTTTAGTTTTTTTCTGTGATCATTAAAACCCTCAGGCCAACTAAAATAAGATTTTCATGGTCAGTAACATGAGTGGCAAGAAGAGAAAATACTTTCAACCCTCAGTCTAAAAGCTCCTTGCCTACTGGGAAGGGGAGGTAAGACATGAGGAAAAACAGGATTCATCTATACCTTTTGTAGTTTATGGAAGTCTGTTTCTTGAGAACAGCTGATAAATAAGTTGACTCTTACTTATGCACTGGAGAAATCTGAAAGAAAAAATGGTTTATTTAGTAGAAATGTTGGCTTCTAGCTGCTGTTAAAAGGAACAATTGTGTGGTAACCCGGAACACTCTGAGGCTATGACAAAAGAGAATATCCCTTTGCACGTGATGAAGTAAGGGAAAAATCATTATTAGCCAATCCTTCTGTCACCTCTGAATGAACTGAATAAATGGTCATGCAGTGCCAGGCTTTTCTAGTGCGGGAACAGTAAGACTACCTATCAGTGAGGGAAAATAATATGCTGACTGAGCCTCCAAAGGTGTGCGAATTTTCAGGAGCATCATAAATTCATGCTCCAAGCAATCTGGCAGAGCCTTCTCCCCATACTAAGTCTTTCCTCAGAAAACTGGATACAGAGCAAGATCTTACCTGAAATGTGTATAGCTCCTTAATGAAATTTGTCCGCCCAATATTCTAATTTTACCATATCAAGTGACTATTATGTTTTATAGACAGATAGCAGACTTTTGGTACCTGGTGTTTTCTCACCATGTTAATGGTAGTAGTTTCCTGCTATTCACATATTTCCAGGAAGGTGGAAGCTGGAAACTTATGACTTCTGGCAGCAGAAGTCTGCTCCATGTCTGCCTGCAGCTGTTCATCAAGAACATTGGTTCAGGATCCTGGGCAAAGGAGGATGAGTGAGAATTATTGTGGAAAGAATACATGTTGGACACCTCAGGTCATGGGATCAGGACCAGCACAAAGAGGAAGCAATAAGTGTTAGTATTTGGTGACTCCATCCTGCCTAGGACAAAGGTACCAATCTGCTGGCCAGACCTTTTTACTTGCTCGTAGCCTGGATCTGTGATGTTGCAGACAGATTGCTGAGGCCCATCTGGCCTTCCAGCTACTACCCCTTACTGCTGATCCATGTAAACACCAATGACCTGACCTTGAGAAGATCAAAGGTGACTTTAAGACTCTGGGAGCAGAGATGAAAGGGACAGTGGCCCAGGTGTGACACATGCTTCCTGCCTAAGTGGTGTCATCAATGAGGCTTTGGCTTCTTTGGTCATAGTACCTTGTTTTAAGTAGGACTATTAGGAAGTGATGAAATTCACCTGACAAAGAGGCATGAACTTCTTTATGAACAGGACTGCTAACCTAATGGGGAGAATTTTAAACTAGATGCATCAGGAGACAGGGACCTAATCTCAGAGGTGAATGAGGAAGCAATGCATGTGAAAAAGAGATGTATGGCAGAAGACAAGGGAGAGTTTAACATTCCCTCTCGGAAAGAAGGGTGTTCAGACTAATGCACAGAGCTCGGGCAACAGCGAAGTCCAGAGTCTCTGGGTTAAGATCAGAAGGAAAAGAAATATTGGTGATGTTGTGATGAGGATCAGTTGCAGTCCACCTGACCAGGAGGATGAAGCTATCTACAAACAATTAATGCAAGTCTCTCACTTGCAGGCCTTGATTTTCATGGTGGATTTCAGCCAGCTGCCACCCATCTGCTAGGAGGGTAACATGGCATTGTGCAAGCAATCGAGGACGTTTCTAGATTATGTTGGTGACAGTTTCTGAACACAAATGCACAAGGACCAATCAGGGATAATGCTCTACTTGATCTGCTGTTCACAAACAAGTTAAGAGGTGGGGATAAACGTGGCTGCAGATGGCAGCTGAGCAGCAGAAATCACTAGTTGACAGAATTTAGGATTTGGAGAAAGGCTGAAGAGGCAGGCTGTCATCTCATTCCTTATTTAAGGAATCACTATGCATAATATCTTGGGAGGCTGCCATGTAGGGGAAGGGTGCCCAGGAGAGCTGACTGATTTCTAAAGAAAACATATTGAGAGCTGAGGAACAAAGCATCCCATTGTGCCGAAAGATTGGGTATTATAGACATCACCTTAGTTGCTGGAAGAACTGTGGAGCATAGCCTCTTGGAATCTGTTTTCACACACACAAAGAACAAGAAGGTAATCAGAAGTAGTTAACATGGATACTGAGAGCAAATCATGTCTGACCAACCTGACTGCCTTCTTTCATGAAATGACTGACAATGTGAATAAGGAGAGCAGCAAATAGTAATCCACCTTGACTTCTGTAAGGCTTCTGACACCCTCTCCACAACATTCACATTTGTAAGTTGAGGAAGTATGGTGTGTACTAGCAGGTGGTATAACAAGGATCAACAGTCATGAGTTGTGACTTAAGAGGTTCAGAACGACCATTAGAGAAAACTTCAGTGTGAGGGTAGTGCAGCAAAGGAACCGCTCACCCTGTGACCTTGTAGAATCTACATCTTTGGAGATTTTCAGGACTGTCTGACATAACCATGGCTGACCTCATCTACTGTTGACAATAATCAAGCAGGAGGTTGGACTAAATAACCTCAAGATGGCCTTTCTAACCAGTGTTTCTATGATTCTGTGTCTTGTACATAGAATAAAAATGAGCAGAATATTAATAGGAGGTAAAAACATTGAAGATATCAGCAGAAAAGGAGTAAATTGTGTCCGTGGCATGTGAATGATGTACATTTCAGCAAGGAGACATTTAAACATTGACAGTGGGACACAGTTCTTGATGCAAACACCTAAATATTACTGTTTATATGTTTGATAGGTATATAATCTTTGCTGTAATCAGGGGAGATCTAGCCAGTCAATGGAAACTAGAGAGTACCATAAAGTAGACCCTTCCTATCTGGTGAGTTGAACTGGTATGAATCATTTAAATACTGGAGTAGTGTTTAATGGAGTAAGTGGCTTAGAGAAAGTGTGGAGGCTTAGTTGTTGAGGTGTTTCAATTAAGTTGGAGAAATATCTGTCTGGACTGGGATAAATAGAGTTGGTCCTCCTTTTGGGTTAACTGAGGTGTGAGATGCTTACTAGACTTGTTTTGTAAGATATGTGTTACCAGGGAAGTTGATCATGAATATGGCAATTTTCTGATTAAAACATCTTCTTTCAGAATAATAACTTTAATAACAATTGACTGTCATGGACAACAAATGTTGTCTCTTTTCTTGCATTGCACAAAAGTTTCCCCACCTTAAGGACATATCAGTTACATGCTCTCAAACAATATTTTTTCTTCCTTTTTGTTAAAGTCTTTTTCCTGATCACTAAGTAAGCAGAAGATAAACTCATGATACATAATCTTTTTTTGACCTTACCTCAAACATGAGGTCCTACTCTCACCTCGTAGCAAAGAACCCCATTGTGATCACTGTTAGTCCTGAACATGAAGAACTATAGGAAAATGAAAACAATTTGATTAATACAGTCCACAGAACTGCTCACTTTTGGAAATAATTAGACCATTAATTGACAGTAAGTCAAGATCTGGCTGTGGTTACCTGAGTAATTTTTTAACCTACCTGCTGATTTCAAACAAATTTGATGTGAGAATTCAACTTATCAAGTTTTCTTAGCCACCTGAGAAAACAGGTTGCTTGGCAGAAGTAGCAGGCTGCAATTCTCCGTCAAGGAGAAGAGCTATTCATATCTTAATAGATATCTAGAGTATACACACGGAAAGAGAGCTTTCTGTATGCCCTGACCATGGCAGGATTGTTCAAGCAGAACCTTTTTGGATAAAAAAGTCAATTTTTTTCATGGTAAAACACAAATCTGTAGATGAAACTTGCTTTCCTGCACATTAACCTGTAATTACGTTTATTTTTCAACACATATGAAACTTTTTTTTTTCATTTTTCATGGTTAAATATGTACGTTGCATTAATGACACTGACTTCTAGAAAAGGCAGCAATACAGAATATTCTCCAATTTATATACTAGAATTGAACAGAAAGGGAGAGAATATTAGGCAATTTCTGTCATCTGGCTTCTCTACACAGTATTTACAAGCAACTTGGATAATATTTCTTTCTAGGCACTGATTGTTTTAAATAATTGTTCTCAAAGAAATTTTCAGCTGTTTTAAAAAATACTGTTATTAGTATGCTCATTACTGTATATATTTTAATACAAGTGAAGACTTACAACTAAATACAAATATCTTTTCTATTTGAAATAAGAATTGTTTTATATGTGGCTGAGTGTCTTTTTTTGTGTGTGGTGCATTTTTAAAGCAACATCATATAGTCTCTTGATTTTTGAAAACCTTTGATAAATTGGTTCTTTGATTAAAGATGAGTTGTCAGCCTGAATTTTAAGTCTCCTATTTAGTTAAGTCAGCCACATGTAATTATTTGGGATAAATTACTGACATGACATTCGAGGTGCTTTTGCTTACTGAATACAATGCTCATTAACATTTATTACCCTAATTGCATATATTCCCTTTGGTTTCAACACTCCAAAAAAAAATCTAATCGGTGATTAATAAAGCAAGAAAACACTCTGCGTAATTTTTTTTGGAGAGTGGGGAGGAGATGCAAAAGTGAGGGAACTTCCTTCTGAAGTAAGCCTTAAAGCTCCTGTTTGTTTTGTTTTGTTTGTGGTTTTTTTTTGGGGGGGGGGCGAGGGGGGTAACTTAAAATCAGTGTAGTATAATCAAATCATGACAGTTGACAAGCTTTGCTGAGATAACACTTCAAATTCAGGATAACTTCTGGAAAATATAAAACATTGCAAGCCCATTTAATGTTATAGGACATAAGATGCATATACTAACAGGGTTTGCATTGCAAATTCTTGGGGTTGTCTTGGATATGGCAGTCTTCTCTGTGCATGTGGTGGGAGAGGAGGAGGAGGAAGGAAGGCTTCTTTAGAGGATCAGGAGAAGAGTCATGGCTCTTGCATGGCCCACCACTTTCAGTTTATCTTGAATGTGGAAGGGTATTCCCTAGCCAGATCCTGAACGCGCCCTGTATTAAAGGAGACAGCAAATACCTATTGCAGTGGGGTCCGGGGGAGGATGAGATGAGGAATAAGAACTCCCATTTCTTTGATCATCTTCTTACTTGCCAGAGATTGCCTGTGCAGCTGGGATCTCCACGACACTTACGGTAGGAGCCTAGGTAACTGCTGAAGTGCTTTGAAAAACCCTCTGGAGGCCTCTGTGTCTGTCCATTGATTACCCTAGGTTTCTGATTTAAAAGCTACTGGTAAAATAGGCCTCTGCATATCTCTACAGCATTTTATACTGCCTAGCTATAAGGAAAAAAAACAAACAAATAATAGGTCAGAAGTTTAAAAAGCAGAAAGTAAATAAAAGGAAATAAACTCTTTTGTGTGCGGATATTTGTAATTTTGTGATTTCAAAGTTGGGGTGGAAGGCATTTTGCATATTTGGAGTTAGCAACAACTGAAGACTTTGACTTTTACAGTGTGGAAGTTACACTGCTGTGGTGAATGTGTACAGGCTATCTCAACAGCTTTTCAGAACTTCTTCAATATCTGGATGTGAAAACCAAGATACAATTGGATATATGCTTACAGTATAACATATTACAGATCTTCATTTTTCAGTTTCTATTTATAAAAAATGATGCTTTATATCCAAGGCCTTGATTTATCTGCAGGACACATTTTTAGTATTAAGACTGATTAGATCTGCAAGTAGTAAGAACCTGCCATTATTCTCTTTCCATCTCTCTCAGCACAACACACTTTTTCACCCTGTTCAAAAGAGGTGGTAGAATATTGTAGCCTTGGTCAGTAATAAGGGCCAGCTTGGGTTTTGGCTGTTGATCTGCACGATCATCACAAATGCCAAGAGAATGAAAGGCAGAAAGTTGCTTGCAGTCAATTGCTTGTAGTAACACTATTGAACTGTATGAACATTTTCCTCTTCTATTCTCTGCCACTGGTCCACTAATATAGATCCTAATGATCTTAATGTGGCTTCTGGAGTTTAATGTTAATACTTGTTGATTAAAAACAGTGCAGGCTGGTTATCAGCCAGTCACACTTTATTCTGAATTACAAATTTTGTAGTAATGGTCTGAAAGTAGTATTTTTAAGGTGCAGTTGATTGCAGAAGGAGATTTTGGGGAAAGGGTTTGTCTTTGTTTTCCTTTTGATCGATTGCCAAGGAAGTTTAAGTGTGGTTTCTATCTATCTAATTCAATCTGCTTATGGAGCAGTGTCATATCTCTATTTGACATCTTCATGGATGACTGGGAGAAGGGAGAATAAGGAAAATCTCCAAGTTTACAGATAATACTAAACTGTTTTGGGTACTTAAATGTTGCTCTAATTGCAAGAAACTCCAGAAGGACTCACAAAACTGAGTGGGCAAAAAGTTCTGAGGTAGGTAAATGTACGGTAATGTACCAAAGTGGGAAAAAAAATAAAGTATGCTCACATGATCTGAACTTAGATTGTCAGTTACACCTCAGGAAAGAGACTTTAGATTCCTTGTGATGAAAACATTAGTCCCATGTACAGCATTATAAAGATGGAGGGCATCATTGTCCTACTATATATGATCTTTTTATGCCCATACCTTGAGTACTCTCTGCAGTTCTGGTCTCCACATCTCAAGGATATAGTGGAGTTAATAAGGAACAGAGGATGGTGTTGAAAACGATGGGACAGCTGCCTTACAAGAACTAAGACAGCTGAAACCCTTCAGTTTGGAGGTGAGAGGGCTGAAGGTGGAGAGTATGACTGAGGATTACAAAATTATGAAGGCAGTGGCCCAGGTGAATATCTTAACTCACCAGATGCCACAGTTCTAAAAACTGGGATGCTCAAGAAAACTTGCAGGAGACTTAAAAGAAGTGCACCACTTCCTTAGCTGCTGGAGAACTTCTGAAACTTTCTGCCACAGGAAGTTAGGAAAGCAGACAACATCTGGAGGTTCAAGAAGGGTTTAGACAACCTCCTAGACAACAGGTCCATAAACTGAGGCTAATAAATTAATGCTAATAAATTAATGCTAATAGGGCTAGGCCTGGATGTACCTTCTAACATCCCTTATACTTCCAGAACAATCATTAGGATAATGTACTTCAGGAGATGACCAGGCTCATTTGAACAGTCTCCTCTACTGTCACTGTCACGTGCAGTTCTGGGCTGGATGGACTATTATTCTGACTTAATGGGGTTCTTCAGTCTGTCATGCAAGAGGTGAGTTTATAATCCAGAAAAAAAAAGGAAGGTATTTTCTTTAAAACTTTGGAATTTTTGGCATGAAACAGGACTTATGTGTATGTATAATTCCATATTCATTTTTATTGTTTGAAGAATAGCATGAATTGGAAAGAATTTCAATTCATAGTTTTGAATTAGCCAAGTGGGAGGTTGGTCTTTTTTTGTTTTTGTTTTATGATGTGGACCAAAATGCCAGAAAAAGATGGAAGAATGTGTTTTTTAAAGTGAGCAATGTGGAACAGAGAATAAAGCAAAATTTATAATTCATTGTTGTATTCTTTTTCTAGCACTGATTTATAGAAATGGAATAGCTTCTATAAACTAGATCCTCTGTTTGCTAGCCTCAGTTTCTCCTAATTGTCTGTATGTATTTTAAAACAAATAATCTATTAAGACACAAGGAGCAAGCACCAAATGTATGTTATATAAAAGTATCTTGGTTTATGGGCTTTTGCATCTCTACCCATTGTTCAATTAGGAATAGCCAAGGCTCTTGGCTTGCCTTGAGCTTAAAGTAAACAGATCCCTCTTAGTGTTTTTCTGAACAATTTGTAAATGCATTCAATATAGGTAAATATAGCACCTGTTCTACTGTTAGAGATAAATTAATTGTTTTTATTTTGTTTTTTAAATCTTGACAATTTAACTGCTGTGAAGCTCATTTGCATAGGATATTTCAGGTCTAAAATTGCATTGTAATCCTCTGCAAATGCTTATCTTGTACAAAATCATCTCTGCGTGTGGCAAGAACACTTGCCTTGGGTGTTGATTTGTTGAGCATATTAAAGCCTTTCATAATCTTTTTTTTTTTTTTAATGAAGATAGTACTCCAGAGAGCAACAGACTGATTTCATTTCTTTAAAGCATGCCTTAAAAAACGTGCTATGTGATTTGAACCCCTCTTTGATAACAGACAAGAAAGAGTCATTTAATGGGTTATGTGTATGCTATTTTCACTGTCTACGGTGGGCATTAGTTATGTATGAGTAGAGGAATACTACACTTTCCTGTTTTTTTAATCTAGTCTTTTTTGAGTAGGGATCATCATTTGTATGACAGGTGGCTTGTAGTTTATTTATGAAGATAAACGGGGCTAAAGCTAAATACAAAACACTAGTGGAGAAAGAGGCATGGTTTGTAATTTTGGGGCTCAACTTTAAGGAATAAAGTCTCTGATATAGGAGTGTGAAGTGAATATTCAAGGAAACAAGATTGAAAGATTGCAGAGCCTGCTGTTGCAGAAAAGAGCATATAGTGAAACTATTTTTGGTTAGTACTTCAGTGAGTATATATGTAGGTCTGTGTTTATATAATTCACAAAATTGTTGGGTCTTGTTTCTGTATGTACATGCATGCACAATAATAATAAATAGAAAAATTACAATATTTATTGTAGAGAATGCCAGAAGAGCACCAGAATAATAGCATTTATGAATGAGTTTGTGACAGGATATCAGAATTCATGTCATCTTCTGTTTTTGTTTTTTGTTTGTTTGGTTTTTTTAAATTTTGGATGCTTCATTTTTAATTTTATTTTTATTGGATTTTCCCCTTTCAAAATCTACTGGTAGTAAGGTCCATATAATATAAGAACTCCAAAGCTATGGAAAGAGTCTGTAATACTTACAGAGAACTACTACCATGAAAATACAATCCAAGAAACACTAGCTAAAGACATACAGTTAACAGGTCTGTTAATGAAAACAGGTCTGAATACCTGCTGTCAGGTTTTCTTTCCTTGATCCCTAAACAGACTGTTGTGCATAAATAAATATTTAAAATATTTATATCTAGGCCAGTGTATATTTTCCACTAAAATCCCACATTGCATAATTAACAGAATTTGTTCATAAGTCTCTGTAAACCAAATAATGCTTCAGCTTTTTCCTTTGCATTAAATCATAAGGAAAAGTAGTAGCAGATTCAGTATTGTGACTGAGTGATTTTCTCTGTAAATATAAAGGCTTATCAGACTTTCTTCAATGAGATTATCCAAATACCTAGGCAAAATGACAACTTGTGTGCGTTATTTAAATTTTTTTTGTAAGCTACATTCAAGATATAGCTAATAGACACAGACCTCTTAAATCTTTGAATGTAATTTAGCAGAACAGAAATTTTAAATTCAGTTAAATGATCTAAAATAAAATGGAATAATGTTTAAATTTAGGCAATGAATGCAGAGCACAGATGTGACAGCGTGTTGTGGAAAGGACCATGCATATGAATTAGTGAAAATACTGGTAGGGAAGCCCTACTTTCTCTTCATCCTATGTAAGTAAAAAGAGTGCTGGGTCTGTTCAAATTCAAATATGCAAACAAAAAAGTATCATTCTTTATTATGCAGAGACATTTGTGGTACTTTTCTGAATGTCCTGTTCCCAAAATATCTGTCCCAGTCAATAGATGATAATATGAAGTGAAACACTGAAGACTAGAATTTAATTTGGGCTAGGACAAATTTTGAACTGTTAATTTCTTTTAGATTCTCTTCAGTAAAGATAATCTTAAACAGAGGATATATGTTGCATTTGAAGAATCCTATGAAACTTTTCTTTTTAAACATTAGATTATTCTCCACCCTTTGGGGCATATAATTTTGACTATGGTTTTCTGCTGTGCCAGTGTAATAAAGTTAGTTGTTAATAAAAGTAATTTAACTTTTTTTTTAAGTTAACAGTAGACATATTTAAGCTGATTGATTCCTAGAGAAACTGAGTCACTCAATAAATGATGCAGTGTACATCTGCACAGTGTAATGTAAAAGAAACCATTTCTTGCTAGATATTTTCGCAGTAATACATGATCTATAGTTAATCCTTTGAGTGTCCTAAGATTTACAGTGTTGGCTAAGTACAAGGAAAGTACGACCTATGTACTTGGATGTTGTTTTAGTATACGTTAAGTTTTGAGTGGACTTCATACAGCTTATTAACTATCCACTTCATGTGTATTGTGATTGGCATGAAAACTGTATATGCTTCCCTTCCTGTTTACTTTTAACCTCATTGAGGATTTTCATTGAGTTTTTGGTGTTGGTGTTGGTTGTCCCTGAATAAATTGAAATGTAATTGTAAGAGACAACCTTTCAGCTCTCAAAACTGTTTGACTAACTCTTCTGCTTTCAAAGCTTGAATGTAAGGAAATGCCACATCGAGGTCCCAGCTTTTGATATTTTGCAAGCTGCCAAATTGTCCTTCCAACAGCTGATGAAAAATGTTCAAGATTTTAAAATTTAGTTTTTAGTTCTATTCTTGCTATTTTTTTAATTTTTTATTCCATTGAAGTAACTTTTTTTTTTTTTTAGATATTTAATGATAACCATTTTTAACAAATCAATGCATAATCAGTATAATTAATGAGTGGAATTAGTATAAATGGTATCTTCTGCCACCAAAATCAGTTGCACATATACAAATCAAAATTGAAATCACATAAGCAGGTCCAGAACTTTAAAGATATTTGGAAGACTAGAAATTCTCTTTGGGATCCTTCATGAATGTCTTGTGCTCCTGGGGTTTTACAGAGCTTGTAAAAAAATTCTGAGTAAGGTGTTAGATCTCTTGAATTTATTGAAGCTACTCACTGAAGTGTACTGGGAGATATCTGTTTAAAATTCCAGGCACAGCTTTTGAAAACATTGTTTGTTTTTTTTTTTCTTTTTCCCCCAGTTGAAACCACTATAGTGAATTAGACTGCTGACTTATCTTGCTCTGTATCTGCATGTTAGTTGCTTACAGTGTTGGTTATAAAGAAAGTGATATACCAATTGCTTATCCTGTCCCTCCATACCCTCTCTGTCCTAACTTTGATATCTATACTGTCGTAAAACCATTACTTCCCCGCCAAAATTTTAGAGATAAAAAATGATAGCAGTCAGTAAGAATTAGTAGCAAAACAAACTAATTCAAGTGGATGTTTGAGTTTTTTAATGGCACTGTGTTTGCAGGAAAACTGCATGAGCAGTTTGGACAAAGGCATGTGTCTGAAAGGCATTCCTGTGGAGGACTAACAGGACAAAATTGAAGAGAAAAGTCTATGAGATCTGATGATGGAACATGAAAAGTTATTAGAACACTTCATAAAAGCTTACGGGTCATCTCTAAATTATGCACATTACTTGATGCAGGCAGGTTGAAAGCAGAAATACTTTTAACAGTTGCTGCATTTATCTTTTAACTTAGAATTAACTGAAAATGTGTATATTGGGATTCCATCACAAGATAAATAATTTCAAAAACAGCTATTATTTATTTATTTATTTACAACTAACAGATTTTCTCTCTCACATTCTTCCTCCTGTGTTTCACTTTTATTCTATTTTGCAGATATTCAAAAAGACATCTCTGAGGTTATTTGCCAAATCTAGCATATTTTTTGTTGTTTGTATGTGTTGAGTGGGAAAAGGAGTGAGTTGGAAAGAAGAGAAAGGGAAAATTAGGATCTTATTTTGTAAGTTTTTCTTGTGCGTAGTTTTTTTGGTAAATCCACAGGATTTCACCATAATGCAGGACGAGCAGCCATCAGCGTATCTGTTTGCATGGTACATAATATGGGTTCTGCAGGCTGCAGAGAGAATTTTTAAATACCTTTTCATTAATCTGTTTTTTTTTAATCTGAACTAATCCACTATATAATCTATAGACAAGGAAAAAAAAATAAAATTGAACCTAAAAAGCATAGCCTCCTCTGAAATAGAGGAGTGACTACATTTTTTTCCCTTTTGCAACAGTGTCTTTCTGTGAAACAGAAGGCTGAAGGTTTCTGAAAAGGTCCAGCAGAAGCAATTTAGAAAACTTTACGCGTCCTGCCCTTTAATTAAATCATTTTTCACCTCCTACAGGAAGTGTAAGGAATTTACTTCAGTCAAAATTTTGTTCTCCAGAAGTTAAATCCTGTTGAATTCAAGTCCAAAAGTGTCTGCTGTTATAGATTGGAGTTAGGTACACTGTTTTCTGCCTTACATGAAAGTTGTAGACCCTTTAACTTTTAAATATTTAGCTGTTAATCTTGGTTCACAAGCATGAGCAATGTCAGGGATATCCATAGCCTTTCTGTGTGCATTACACAGCAGTGTACTGAACAGCAGTCTCTTAGTGCTGCGGAGAATTACACATATGTTTATTTTAATATATTCTGAGCCTGTTACTTTAGAACAGCTCAGGGTGTGTAAAGACAAGAGTATGAGCAAGTCTTACAGAGATTGCAGCACTGTCTGAAGTGCAACACCTTTCTTTAGGGTCCTTTACCAAGGACAACAGTCTGAAAAATACCTGAGTTTACATCTGCTACACCTACTGCTTGTTTGCTGCTTATTTGATTAACAACCAAAATTGAGCATTAGGACTTTTCTGGCCTTTCCATTCTCTTCAAGCTTTGCTGCTGGGTGCCATTAGTTACTTTCAAAAAGCAAGTCTTCTCATCATTATATAATCAGAGCGCTTCTAATCCAAGTCCCTTATTCCATTTGGTATGTTGACAACTTTTGCCTTGGCTGTCACACAGTTATGTCAGAGATGGACCCTGCAGGTTACCTCACGTAGGCATTCAAAAATAACCCAGAGGCTCAGCAGGATCTCGACTTGGTTATATGTGGCAAAAAGTTGCTCTGAAGAAAAACTGATCATTACTGCTGTACCAGGAACTAACAGAGCGTAGTTGAGTGAAATGACTTTGGATTTTGTGTTGCAGAAAAGAGCAAGTCCTAAGATATGTGTCACAAACCCTCAATTTAGTCATTAAATGTAGAAAATGTACATCATTATGTGCAGCTTTAAATGTAATTTCACATTGATGCTACTGTGAATTAGGAAGGTACAGGAAGCTGACTGAACATTAACAAAACGGTCAGTTGGAGGATCTGTCCGTTAGTTTGAATACATATGGGTGAAAAGAACGATAACTTCCAGCAGGTCAGTAGTCATTTGTATACCCTATTCTAAATGATAAATAGTAAATGATACTTGACTTATTGTATCTGTTTAGGAATGCAAATGAGTGTTGTGAATTTGAGTGCAGTATCTTTTGGCAGTATTGCCTTTTTACTTTAAATTACTTTTGTACATTAGCCGTACTTTTTCCAGTGTTCCATTTTTCTTTTGCACCAAAATACAGAAACATTTCACAACCTTTTAAGCAATCTAAAAAATTTTTAAAAGTTATTTAAATAGGAATTGCAAAGTATGAGATCTCCTTCCAGCCTATTAAAATATGTAGACACTAGTTCATTCAGATGCGTTTCTGTGCTGTGCTGTTTATGTACACGCATATATATGCAGTAAACAAGTCTTTGTCAAGCAATATATTTTGCTGTTGATCAGAACAGTGATTTTTAATTTTGGTAAGCTTCCAATCTTTCTTAAATGAGCAAATAGTCTGAGGAGTGTAGACTCCCTACATGTTCAAGACAGAGAGCATCACAACCTTAAGATGAGTCAGAATGCTTATAATCTGATTTATCCTCAGGTAGTGTCTTTCTCATCCAGTGCTTCAAACTTAATTTTCAAAGGGTCATAACTTGGCTAGAGCTGGGCTGATTTTCACAGGCCAGGCATTGCTAAAATTCAGATCCTTACTTCTAAATGGTGCTAGGGATCTTCAGAGAGAAAGTCACCATTTTTTTTATCTTGGCTAAAGCAGTGTATTTTTTCCCTAGCCTCCTTTTGAGAAGCAATGAAATTGTCTTGGTTGAAATTGTTAAAACAGAAATACAGTATAGAAAACTCTAGTCCATAGCTTAGAAGTTGACATTGTTATAAACAACTGAAAGCATCCTCCAATGAGAAATGTTGGGCAACTTGTATATTGGGGACTGTCACCACTCCATCGCTAAAAAAAAAAAAAAAAAGTAAAAAAAAAGGCTCCTTTTTAGAATGAGAAAGTGTGTGTGGAGGGGGAGAGATAAGTGAAGACAGGAGAACCTTGGAAAGTGGCAAAGAAGGACAGTGGTGGGGAAACCCGTAGCAGCCAGGAGGCGCAGTGCAGTGCTGCGGCAGGAGCTGGCCAGGCTCAGGCAGCAGTACAGCTGTTTGCAGAGCGCAGTCCTCCATCTAAAAGGCCCCAACTCTTAGAGAGGCAGGACTTGGTGACCTAGGTATGACACTAGACTAGTATGTGTGTATGTTCATTTGGAGCTAACTCAAGCATGTGCCATGCTCTACTCTTAGTGTCAGCATGCCCTAATAAACCACTTTCGATTTCTGGTTTGTTAAAAAGTTCCACACATTTTTATTTTTTTTTCCAGATAAGGACCTGTTACCAATGAAAAATGAATTTGTTCCCTACCAATTTGATGACTATTATTTACTCTGTCTATAACCGAATATGAAAAAACTGAGGATGGAATTCAGTTTCAGAGTGACATCTGCTTTTAACAGTTTAGATTATATTGGGGATGTTCTTTTGAAACATACCTGGTCATCCCCACTCAGAGTGCTTTGGTTCGCACGATGGATCAGTCTCTGAGCAAGCAAATTGAATTACTTTTGGATGAAGCTAAACCAGAAGGTGCCATCTGCCCACTAGAGAGCATTTAGTCTACTGACTAAGACTAGAGCTAACCTGAAATAAAAGCCTTGAAATACATATTGTTTTTATGCCAGGTCCTCAGCATCAACTTTTTTGCTCTATAGATCTTTTCTTATTGCATTTCAGTACTTGCTGTAGCTGTATTCTCATTATACTTGCTGGCAGCTCAGCTAAATATCTTCCTTAACTGTCTTCTAGCCTCTCCAGGGCTCCATTGTGTAGTGCTTAAGGAGAGTTTAGATTTCTAGTTTAAATATATACACTGAAATTTAAGGGTCTCAGCCTAGAGCTGAATCCCATCCTAGACAAGAAGTGTGTTTGCTTGCTTACTCTCCATGTTAGGTTGTGGTGGAAGAGTTGAGGTCTGCTTCACTCTCCCTATCAATTTGCAGACTAGCAAGAGGATTCAGAAGACATAAAAATCGTAAGTTTGGTGATATTAAGAGGTTCTGTGCTACTTGGTAAATCTTAACCATTATATTTATTAATTTTTTTTCAATTAGCTTTTCAGGAGTAAGTCAAGCTTATTACATGTAGCACTAGAATGGTTGTTAATGGATTTGTCAGAGATATTAATTATAAATGACAAAACTCCTAGTACCAGTTATAAAGAATTGTGTACAAGCTGTATTACATAAAATCAAATGTAAATATGTACCATATTATTAATGAATAAAAACATTTGCAAATGAATAGCTTGAAGTCTAGCAGTGGCATGCTTAATTTATAAAGCTGTTTTATATGACACCACTGAAAAATAAGATGGGACAATAGCATGATGAGCTACCTCATTTTTTTCTTTTTGAGTGAAAAGTAGCTTCTTATCCATTCAAGTACAGTCACTCATAACTATTGAATTGTCTGAAGAAGCTTTTGAAATGCAAGTAATAATCTTTTGCATAGAGGAAGGCATAAGTGACACAGCTATCTTACTCAGAAGATAGATATCACTCAAATTTCCTTATGCTCTTGCTAGACTGGGAATTTTCCCTACTGAATTATCTAGTCCCCAAAGTGGGAGTCAGTGTCCATCTAAATGTTACATGTTTCAGGGACCAGTTATATAGAGTTTAGGGAGAGCACTGATTTGCTTGGTCAGGACTTCTGGTGTATGTTGCCCTGAAAACAAATCTGGGTTTCGGTAGAATCTTTTGTAGTGAGGTTGCTGCTGTTCAATAACAGAATTGTGGGTTCTGTGAGGTCTAAGCGACATGAGCAGTGCCCCTATTGTTGGTAGAGTCAATAAATAGCTAAGGGGAGTAATTACTACCCCAGTAGAAAGCTGAAATGTTTTTATTAAATGGAGGTCATATATAGCCTCTTTGAAAATAATTTCCAGGGCTTTTTTTCCCCCTCTCTCTCTTTCGGGATCCTTACGCTCCTGTTTTGTGTCTGTAGCATTAGACTCAATCTATACAAATGAATAATTTCCTTCAAATCTGCTGTAGCAAATAATTCAGAAAGCAGATCATTCTGATAAAGTGACCATGCAAAAAAGCTGGAAGTTAGTTGGATTTCAATAAACTTCTTATTTTTTGCATAGCATGCTTTCAGATATGAGGGTGAGAAGCATTATGTAATGCTGTGCAACTGCCAATTTTTTTAAAAACTTTTGCTGGAATTTCAAGTGATTGCCAATCACTTAAAATCACTGGATTTTTTAGCCAGATTTCTGTTGTAATACTGAGAAAAATCTCTGAGTTGCTATTCTGTAATGTTATATTTGCATCAGTTTCTGTGAGCCGTGTTGTGAGCTTTCCTAGCTTTCATTTAGAATTTGATAATTGCTACAATAGCTTGTCATAACCATGTACTTCATTGATGTCTTAGGTACATTTGATCCAGGAATACCGAATTAGTAAAAAGTATACATTTGATGTTAACCCCTGTCACTGCTCCCCACCTGTACTGTGGGTTGTATCCAGTGTTTTCTGTATGTTAAAGAGAAAAAAAAAAGATACAATTCAAGAATTCCAGTTGCTGTCTGCATTTGCAGAATCTACTTAACCTTTCTAGTGTTGTCACTTCAGATTCAGTAGATATTTAAATTCTGATTGATTAGTCATTCATAATCACTGACTTCTTTGCTTACAAAGTTGTTTTTTATGAATTTTATTGAATTTAGAATAAAAACAAGTAGAATGAGCTTGAATGGAGTGTGATATCAAGGTTACTGTTCTTCTGACTGTCACTTAGTTTTGCATACTGTCTAATATCAACAGCTTTACTTCGTATTAGGACAGCTATGAATAACTTACTGTGCCATTCTTACCTGTTTTTTATATAAGTAGAACAGTGTTCCTTAGTGTTTCAGTTTTTCAGCTTCTTTCCATACTTTGCAATAGTTAACATCATTAAAATGTATAGATATTTCAGGGGAAAAAAACAAATAAATACAGAAATTAGCACATTTTTGATGTACTCAAATGTAAATAAATAATGGGAAGCAATAAATAGTTAAGAAAAAATGCTAAGATTTACAAGACCAGATTTAACTTCATTAACTTAAATGATCATTTCACATGTTTTTAAATGGAAAAATAAGTAAATAAATATTTACTTATTTTAAACAAAAGCTTTTGGCTCTTCAGCCAAGTTTGTAATAGAGGTAGTCATAAAAGTTGTACCTTGAAGCAGTAAAAAGGTTTGACTTCATTCTACTCTCCCACATCCTCCTTTCTGCAGAAATCATAATTCAGTCATCAAAATTCCCTTCAAGAACATATTTTTCACACAACTGCTGAGCCTGGGATATTTTCTTCAAATAATGTTCACCTTCTCTTAGATCAAATGGGAAAACAAAATTGTTTTTCCTATTACACTGACTTTTACACTGAATAAATAAAAATAATTGTAAAAATAATATGGTTAAAATACTAAGGAAAATAGAAGTTACGAACTTACTTGGTAGCAAGTTCAATAAACAGTCTCTTATCACTCTGTTAAAAAATGAAAGAGTACAAAATTTGAAATTTATGTGGAATACTGAAATAGTATTCTGTTAAACCTCAAATATTTGCTTTAATCCAGGATGTTCTTGTCATTTATGCTCACAGTCAAACTAGGCCCAGAGACACAGACAGACCTAATGGAAGGGCCCTGCATGATCCATCATCTGCTCTCCAGTTTAAGCTTGGCCTCTTTTGGAGACATGACAGTTTTGTTCTCTTGTTTTCTGGTAATCTGGATCTGCAAGGGTCTTGTGAGCCACCAGATTGTGTGATGACACTGTACTCTCTGTCGTTGCTTACATACTAGCAGCGGGGAGCTTTAACCTGTTGCTACATGTGGTAAGATTGATTGTATAGGATGGTGTAATTGATCCTTAAGCACTGGATAGTGTATTTTTAATTATTCCTTTTTTATTAGATCTTGAAAGAAAGAAATGCTTAATTTTCAAGACAGCCTTGGTTCAATGCGTTCTACTGGATTTAGCAGAGGAGTGTCACAAGGAAAATGGTATTATATATTGGCCTGTCTCACAGAATAGTAGTCTTACTTAAAAAACTTAGTTTGATGTAATCAGCCATTTTCCAGACAAACTACTTCTGTATTCTTTAGCTGAAGATCTCATCTAATTAAAGAGAACCAATTTTTCCCAATTTTCATTACTAATCATTTTAAGATTGGTCTTTAATGCAGAGCAATTCATGTATCCTTAAACCTTAGCTGCATACTAAATGTGGTGGGTCAGATAAGCATCTGGCGTTGTGCCAGCAGTTGCCTGCAGCAGGACAGAGTGAGCCCTCCAGGAGGGCTCCCATGTCCAGCTCTGTCCTGGGAGAACGTTTGTTCCCAAGAGAAGGTAAGTTGTGCCTGACCTTACCCAGATACACTACTTCCTCTTTGCCAGTTCAGCCACACTGAGGTGAAACCACACTTCATCTACGCTTTTTCCACCTCTCTCACAATTCAGCAGGTGAAAAATGACTTAGGCTCTTTTATGTTGAGACCCAGCTGTCTTGTTGAGGTGAAGTAATGCTGCCTTCCCCCTTTATCTCCCTGATTGAAATCAGAGGTTGAGTCATGACTGTTCCCTCTGTTTTCCTCTATATATTGGAAGTTCAATAAATAGGATATGCCTTAATCTGAGCTGTTGGCCAGTATTTGGGCCAAAGAGTGAAATATCATCTTATTTAGAAGATACAGCCACACAGTTTTCTTTCCCTATGCCTAGTCCTGTGGAAACTCATGGGACCGAAGAGCAAATTTCCTTGCATTTTCTAAGCCAGTCTGTCAGTCCAGTTTTATGCTTCATGGAGAAATGTTTTCAACTGCTGTTTTCATAAAGAAATAATGCTTCTTCTATTTAGTCGAGTATTAAAAAATCAATGGAATGCTAGCTGTACTTCTAAGTCACTGACTGCCATGGAAAACTGGTGGCCAGTACCTTTCTTTCATTTTGGTTAGATGCAAAGCTATATATTTGCATAGTGTTTTATTAACTTTAAGAAGTAAAGTATGTGATTCATTTCTGTTTTGTTTTTAACTACATTACTTGAGATAAAGTAAAAACATAGTGCATGTTTGTCACAGTGAACTTTATTTTTGTTTTCTATCTAAGCTGGATAATGCAGATGAACAAGCAGCCCAGATCAGACGTGAACTAGATGGACGTCTACAACTGGCAGAACTAATGGCAAAGGTAAGCGGCTGCTTTCATGTACCAAAAGTGTATCCTCGTATCAGAGTGAGTGGGAGGGTACAAATATGTGTTTCTAGCTTCTGATTCTAAAACTAAGCAAAAGATCTTTTGAAAGCATAACAGTTTGGAAGATACATTTCTTTCTGACTCTGAAGTATATATATGCCAATAGGGGTAAGTAGAAAGTAGACCTTTGAAAAGGCACTCTTTATAACCCTGTGCCTAGGGTTGTAAATGTTTATATCTTATAAAAAAAATTATATCTTACTACATGTTGTATGCAATATACTTTTCAAGTATATATAATATACTTTATATAGTCTAAGTCTCAGTTGTTAATGGCTATATTAGCATTGCAGGTAACAAAGCTTTCGAGTGAGTCTTACAGATGAAATTAATGGTGATTAGGTAAATTAGAAATTATTTTTGTAAATTTTAGAAAGCCAAATATATGTGTCTCTCCTACAGCTTGTATCTTATTTTAATGAACAAGATTATGTCCTCCTGTATTAAGTATCACAGATGGAATTGTTATCATCCCCAGCCATGTCTTATTAAATTTGGGGGCAAGAATCCTTTTTCGCGGAAAGTCAATGAGTCTCAAGTTTCTTCAATCTTCTGTGAAGCCTGTGGTTATAATCAAAGTTACCCAATAATCCTCTGTTAGCTCTATTCCCTTTTTGCCTTTAGCTGCAAAAGTTATCAAATATTACAAGCATACATATATAAATATATAGTATGTCTACATGTACATAGGCTTTTTAAAGAAAATTGTCTTTATTCTTTCTTTACCAGAATCATCACTTGAAAATTCTCACTGTTCACACAGTGTCAATTGCAAATTTTGCACAAAATAAGGAACTCCATGTCTTACATGTTATATGCAAGTTAGAAATCAGAATGTTCATATATATCTTTTAAACTATTTAAAATGTAGAAATTTTTGTGGGGGACTTTGATTGCTTTTATTGCTAGTCCTAATTCTAGCAGCTGTGAGAATTTTGAAGGTAATTCAAGCCTAAAGAATCAATAGCTTTAAAATGAACTATGAAATTCTCTCTTCTCAAAACTCAAAAACAAAGAAAAATCTTTTTGTTACTGGGTTACATATTCTATCATCTTTCCTGATAAGGAAGCTGGCTTTCAATGATTACCTCCCTTTAAGAGAATTGTTAAACTGAAGTCTCAAAAGATCAGCACATCTAAAGAGAGATCTCTGCATTTAGTATTTTTTAAGATCTCATTCATGGTTCCTATAATACATTACTTGCTGGTTTTGAGATAAAAGTTGTTAATTATATAACAGAAGTTTATTTGGGGAAGAAAAAAAATAGCCTACCTATCGGAGGCAAGAATCTTAGAAATATGTTGATTTAAGATAGTGTAAAATCATTGGAAATTTGACTATCTGTTTCTTCATCTGACTAAATTTAAAATAATTGAAATCGAAGCATAAATGACCTAATGGGATTTTCTACCTATTATAATTGGTGGTATGCTGTTCTAAGATAATTTTTCTGTGATCTTTTGAAGAGACTGGCCAGTGCTGTTTGTCTTTGGGAACTGCACCAGAAAATCCATTTTAGCACCTTCAGATCTAAAGGCGTGTGTGTTTATCTGCTGGATCAGCTTCTCACACCTTTCCCTAGGGTTTTTGTTTTAGGATATGTTGCAACATGTTGCAATTGCAGCCCCAAAAGTCCCAGTGTTGTCCTGGAGGATGTGTTCTTCTTCAGAAAGTTTGGGCTTTTCAGATCAACATAATTGCATTCCTGTGCATCTGGACTAAAAAATACCATTGTGAAAGAAAACATTCTATTCTGGTTATTGTGCCCTTAAGTTATTTCCAATATTACATAGCATAGCAATTTGTACAAAGTTGACTGTCTTAAAAAATAAAGGGGAGGGGGGAGAGAGTCTCCGAGTCTTTATAGAAGATTCTCACCTTATTTTCTGGAGAGAGAGACATGGCTAATGCTAGAGAGCTCCAGCTGTGAACCAAACATTCAGGTTTTACAGGTTTCAAGTAAAGGCCTCCATTTATTCTGACGCTGCAGCGTATCTTCCATTAGTGCTGCCTTAAATCATGGAAGATTATAGTCATAAAAATTATGCAGCAAAAGACACTGTAAAAAGCTTCCTCAACTTTTACTTTGGAGCAATGGAGGTGGGAAGCCTCCTAAAAAGAGGAAAAGGTCTTTTAATAGTATAATTAAGTCTGTCATCTCTTTCTTCCATTTTGACATAGTATTATTTGAATGGTCCCCACTGGACAAGGTATAGCTTGAAAAACACTGTAAAAGTTTTTTGGCTAGAGCACTCTGAGCCTTTCCTCATGTTTTTGGTGTTTGACTAGAAATAACGTATTTTTTTCCTTTTCAATTTGTAATATACTGGCTCTGTAATGCTATAATGAATCAGACTGCTAGACTCATTGAAAATGTTTTGGGTCACAGTTAGCTTGCCTGATCATCATTATCCAAACAAAACTGACCGTAAAGGATTTAATATAAACATCTTAAGATATTCCTCATGACAGTTAATAATAAAAATTGGGCAGTTTAGGAGAGAGAAGCTTACCTTTACAGACTATAAGTGGGGAGTAGCATTCCATATTTATATATACAATATATATTTTAGAATAATTTATATTTTTGCTTAATCATGAGTGACGTTATTCTCTCAAGTAGTCTTATATTCAACATGAGGGAAAAAAATGGGCATATAATTTGTCTTTGTGTGTGTTCACGTGTGTATTACATGTACTTATTTGTGCCCACTTTTGTTATAAACACAGTATTTAAACACTATCATCAAACTACTACACTGGAAAAAAAGTGAACTTTAAGTTCTTGCTAACATTTTTGTTTAAAATAATTCTTTGTATAGTAAATTCAGCATTACTTTCTAAATGAATTATTATTAAAATTATTACTATTATAAATTAAATTATAAATTAAATTTATTAAAAATAAATGGTGATAGGAATTTAATGTTGTGGCTGTAATTTAACTATTTAATGTTAAAAGCATGAAAATGATTGACTTTTGGTGGCAGGGGAAATGGATAAAGTAACAAAATCATTATTGGACAATTCATTTTGTCAACTTATAAAATATTTGAAGGTAAAATTAAAGGTATACTTAAAACTTTTGTAGGGGGAATATGCAATATGTGCACAAATATTTGGCCTAGATTTAAGGTTGAATGAATCTGGGGGAAAGAGATTCCTTACTTTATTTTTCTGAAATGTTCAAAAAGATACTCAGTCCAGTATATTTGAAGAATATGATGGAAATCTCAAGTCAAATTGCATTTCTTCTAGCCAAAATTATCTGTGTAATATGACAGGATTGGCATTTCCTTACTGTTTTGAAGAGCTAAAAAATAGACACTGGAATTAAGATTTTTATTTTTATAAACTATCTCTAAGTGAGAGCAAATTAATAGAATGTATAATGTGGCATTACTAGTGATTTTTTGTCCCTAACTTTTAAAATATATCTTCCAAGGAAAGAAAATTCCCCAAATTTGTAACAAGAGAAATGGAGAACATGTACATAGAAGAGTTGCGGTCTTCAGTGAATTTGCTCATGGCAAATCTGGAAAGTCTTCCAGTGTCTAAAGGTGGGCCAGAATTTAAACTGCAGAAGTTGAAGCGATCACAGAATTCTGCTTTCTTGGACATAGGAGATGAAAATGAGATTCAGCTATCAAAGTCTGATGTCGTCCTCTCGTTCACATTAGAGGTAATCACACATTTCACCTAACATTTATTGGCAGTTTATATGACTAGGATACCTATTTCTTGATACTTTTTTGTCATTAATCTTTCCTTGATTTTGTGATTACTTCTATCATTTTAATATTTTATGTTAAACAAGTAAATTATGCTCTATCTCTTTGGTAATTAGGCGTTAGAGTGCAAATATATGACAGATTTTCCTCTTGCCCTAGTAGTTGCTTTTGGGTTCAAACAACAATGTGGGCAGGTGAATTTCCCACACAACTGTTGTAACTCTAAACAAATTTCAATGCATTAACCTTGTGTTTACTGGAATTAAGCAGGAAAACCAACCTATAGGGGATCAGTCCCAATCCATATAGAGCTCAACTGATTTCACGAGGAAACCACAAAATACAGCTAGTTGCTCACACATATCTGATTATAGAATCATAGCTTAGGTCTAGTTCTGAAAATGTTCATATCAGGAAATACTGATCCTGAGGAATAGTAAAATCAAGATATTGCCAGAGTGGGTATTTGTCAGTCGGAGGGTACAATATTTGTGTTATGCACTTGAAGAAGCTTCAGTTTATTTAAGACAATGGATAATGCTACAGAATACATATATTATTTTCTACCCAGTTTATAACCAAAAAAAGTTACGTATATCTTTCAAACAATGTATTTTATTAAATGAAGAGAGCATCTGTTTTTTTAATGTTTTAATTTTGAAAGTTCAGATCATTTTTTTTCCTTTGACATCAATGTACACTTATAAATGACAAAAATACCAAGTACTACTATAGTAAGGGCATTTGACTTGCAGACATAAATTGGACAGTTGAAGAAGTTTAAATCTTCTATGTAAGTGTAATAGATAATTGGTATCTGCTACTGTATACAATTTTAATATTACTAGCTAATAGTGCAAAAGCCGAACATCAATTTTCAAAGAGTAGTACAATCCATCATTCTGTGCAGCAAAAAGTATTAGTTCCTCAAACATGCAAAACTGGAGTGTCTTAGTGCTGAAGTGTATGAAACAAAGAAGAACTTTTATAGCTTCTATGCTAAATCCTGTGCATCTCCATCACATGTGCCTTGTCTACCTACAGTTGAATGCAGAGTCAGGAATGATACCATAAATAACCATAACAAAGAATAGTTTTGAAGTACCTAAAAAGTAATGAATGCTTATGCCCTGCCATGTATTTCAATTAAAAGAATTTTTGTTATTATATTTAATGTGGTGGAGAAAAACAAACCAAAGAAAAACAAACCAAAGAACAATGAAAAATAAGTCATCAGAATTTGTCATGTATAGGGCGATTTGTGCTTTCTTGATGTGTGTCGGACATCACAATGTGTTTACCTCCACCATGCCCAAGTAGCATCCTATAGTGTAAGACACCATAATCGCTGAAATGTCCCATTTTTAAAAAGGAAAATAAAGCCTAAAATCAGATTCAAGTGATTATTCAGTTCTGTTGCAATTTTTGTTGGCTTGCTCTCTATGCTGCAACATATCTGTGCCTTGTTGGAAAGCTTTGCACAATGGAAATGGATTGTGCGCAATAAGATGTCAAATCTATGCAGCTTTCAGGCAATTATAATACTTCCATATCTCTTCCCACCCCAATTCTATCATGTCAGTCATTTGCAATAGGTTTGATTATCTCATCTCTCATGCTGGGTAGAAACTAACGTTTTTCTGGGAACAAAGAAAACACTAATGCCTAGTTTTGTCTCCCCCCTAGCCCCCACTACTTTGCAGTGCTGTCTGGTGCTCCGTACATAATTTAGTTATGTGATATAATAGCTGTGTTCATCTGTCTTTCTTCTTCCTTTCCTTAGTGTTCACGTTGTAGCTGCACTCAGGTTAAAAACAATTTTGTGTTTAGTTTTCTGGGTTTTAGCAGACTACAGTCCTTCTGAAATAAGGACTTAATCACTGAGTTACTTGCTCACTGTGTAAGCTAACACTTCTTTTATTTATATTTATTTCTTGTTTTCGATCCCATCAAAAGTAGATTCTAGGCAGTGCTGTCTTGTGTTTTCTAAGAACGATATTAATCTTTTGGGGAAATATATTTTCCTTTGGAATATCTACCTGCATCTACTCAAAACTAGTGCAAATGAATACCAGAAAAATTAATACCAGTCAGCTGTGGTGACTAAATGAAAATCATTGCTCAGGCTAGAATTCCTTTTTGCCTTGGATTACAAAATGTTACACCCCAGCGTTTGAAGGTTGGAAGAAGGTGGTTTTTCACTGCAGACTATTTTTTGGTATGGCTGATGTAATCAATGGCAGCTTTAATATTTTTTGTCAGGTGAGGATCTCAAGAGAAAATTTTGTAGAGGACATGTGTGCGCATGTTTGCATTGCATGCACACGTATAATACAACAGAGTTTTATGAGAATATATACACAAATAAGAACAATGTTAGTTATCCATTATCAAGATAATCCTAACAAGACTAAAGCATTTAATTAATACTAAACTATTTAATTTAGTTTATATGTTGGAAAACAGAAAAGGTGGCCATAATCTTGTAAAGGATCTTGTAGCTTTCTCCTGTGCACCCCTAAACTACTGCATGCTTATCTCATGAGCATGGTGATAATTAGAAAAATACCTTCTGAGAGTTGCTGCACAGGTATGTGAATGAACAGGAACTCTGTGGCATTTTTAAACATTAATCCCCCAAAATAAAATGGGACTACTGCATGTCATTATTAAGGCAGAACAGCAAAGGATGTTAGTAATGTTTATAAAGTTCTGGTGGGAATGGACCTCACTGTCTCTAGGATAGGAGCCACTCTCGTATGTAATCACTGCAAGCAACAATGACTACTTTTGAAAGTTGGATATTTCATCAGAAAGCCTATTTTCAGACCTTTATAAAATAAATAAAATATCATAGTAGTAGCAGAAGATATCTTTTTACTCAGTTATGTTCTTAAGGTGTTGGAAAGTTTGAGAAAGAAATAGACAAACAATATTTAGAAAGCTGTTTATCAGCTAATGAGCTAGTTAATCAGCTGGTGAGAGTTTCCTTTGTAATGAAATGCATTTTTTTCAATGACTAGAATCCAGAAATGCTAGCAAAGACAAATGTGCTATCCAATTAAATTGAAAACTCGAGGGGAAAAATATCAGCATAAACATGAATAAACATGAAGTCTGCATTCAGCAAGGATAATCATTTGACATGTAGAATGGCAGTATAGGAAGTATGAGCTAGAAGGAGCTCTACTGCAGTCTTTCAGTGATCATTGATCACTTTTATAACTATTTGAAATCTTAGATCACAAAAGATGGAAAAGAACAGAGATGGTTACATCATTGTCCCTGAATTGCTGTTATTATTTACAAAGAATAATAGGTGATGTTGATAATTTATGGGTAATTTAAAAATGCTCTAAATGGCCAGTGACTATCATCTCACTATAATGTTATACAATGTGGGCAATTTTGCAAGGCATCTAACCATTACTGTGGCACTAGGTAGGACTAGGTGCTTGCTGACTTAAGAAACTGATTACTTCTAATGAGACCAAAAGTAGTCATTATTTTTGTCACCTTTAAATCAAACAAGTATTCTGTCTTTCATGTTTAGTTCAGCTTTTCTGCAGATTAAATGGACTACATTTTTCCTAGATTCTTCCCATAGGCCCAAATGAGGCTGAAAAGGAAAGCAGCTTTTCCAAAACAAGCTGGAAAACCTGACTTTCTTTTCAAATCTTCTCTGAATTAGAAACATCTGAAGTGTAAAAATTGCAATAATTTCACACTGTGTCAAACTGCAATGTTTATAAAAGACAGAGAGCACTTGAAGTTAGACTGCATTTGGCTCTTTTGAGATATAATTGAGTAGCTCAGAGGAGCTGAAAAACTATGGGATCTGCCAAGCTCAAAATTTCCCTAGTGAGGAAATTTCTCAGCCACGACACAGCTGCGAGAGGTGGCTTTTTTCCCTCTTCTCTTCCCCCTCACCCCCATATGCGCACTGAACTTGACTGCAAGGAGTGTGGTGGGAGAAGGAAAAGGGGTGGGCAGTGGGGAAGAAATTACAGCAGCTGATGGCAAGGCTCTGACCTGCCTTTTGCTCAGGACAACACAAATCGTTTCTGAGATTTAAAAGTTGCAATCTCTACCTCACAGCACCAATTTTTTGAGTGCATTCAGACCCATCAACATCCAGATACTGAGTTCACTGAGCATAGGAGAGAGACATTCATTTATAACAGGGAAGAGTGTTCATCAAATAACATAAGATCTGAGAAAATTGTATAATTGTGTATTTTCTTGACAAATTATTATATCTCTCAGAACCTGTCTGAGAGTTTTGACAAATTAAGTATATTAAGACTTTTAGACTGAAGCATCTATTCTTCACATGTCATAAAATGCCTGTTGGAACTATTAGCATTTGAATTGGAGTGAGTTTTCAGATGTTGTCTAAGTAGAAACAGAGCATAATTTTTCATTGTTAGTGTATGTTGCTGAAATTAGAAAAAGAAGGCAAAATTAAAATTCTTCTGTGTCTGTGAAGAGTAATGTGAGTGGGTTTTTTTTTATTCTTTCTCTTGTGTGGAGCTTAATACTGCAATATCTATGCTATGTAATGTTTTCTGAAATGAGATGGATAAGCTATTTGCTTTCTTTTCTGCAGATTGTTATAATGGAAGTGCAAGGTTTAAAGTCAGTAGCTCCCAATCGGATTGTTTACTGCACGATGGAAGTGGAGGGTGGGGAGAAGCTTCAGACAGACCAAGCAGAAGCTTCCAGGCCACAGTAAGCTATTCTGTCACTTTATACAGGCACCTTTTTATTTTGTATCATGGGAGAATCTAATTTAATATCTGTACAGTTCTTACAGTTAATTTAGGACTAAGGTATAGGAAGTTTGTCTTGGGATGTTACCTTAAATTCTTGCTGGGAAATGGAAACAGAAATTATAGTTAGTTATGATGAGTTAAGTATGATGTGTGAATGATGTCCACATAAATGCCATTGAATGTATATGCGAAGAAAGGAGTTAGAGACTGCGGCATTGTGTTTTTTTCTGAATCCTCTGAAAATACAAACCTTTCAACAGATGTTAGCCTGAGGTGATTTTATGTATTGCAGGTTAACGTGAAGGTGGCCTCATGGAGTGTAACATGTACAATTGGTGAAAAATCAATGCTCAGTAATCAATCTTGACAAAATTTACTCAGCTGCTGAGCCTGTTTCATTTTAAATTATAGGATCCACTTCTTTCAATTAATTTTTGAGGGACACAGTCAGCAAACTGACTCAGAGGGGAAAACATCATGTCATCTGTGGTCGAACCAGTCAGAGTGGCACAAATGAAGAAAATTAAGTGTTTTTTTTTTTAGTTGATTTGTTTGACCTACACGCTGACTTCAGACACTTTTCTCTCTGTTATAATGTCATTTGGAATCTTTTGTAGATAACTTTCCAGACAGCATGTTAGGGTTTTTTACTGGCACCATAGTGTGCCTGATGAAAAACAATTTAAAAATTGCAGTTGCTATGATATCTGAAAAAACGTCTTAAACTAAGTTGGGAGCTAGCTAGCTGAGTTAGCTTCTATTACATTCAGAACACAAATACCGACTTCTGTTAGGTAAAAGAATAAGCAGAGTTTTATGTGCCTCTTTTATGTGTGGGTACGGAGGGGAGGGCAGGAAGTCCTGATGTGGTAAACTTTCTCCACTCATATAGGAGATTGCCTTGACAAGTAAGCCAGCAGTCAGCTATAATAACATATTCAGACCAGCCTTGCAGATTTCTAAGTAGGTGGGACAAGCTGTAAAATTGATTTATCACAGTCCCTGGCTGTGTTCCTTCTGGGCATTGGAATGCTCCATCTTAAAATTTGCATGTTGTACCTGAAACATATGAACAGAGATTTCGAGAAAAACTTCTGAAAGCAATGACAACATAAAAGACACACACTTTGAAAATACATGTGTGAATATAAAAAACACATTACAGTAAGATCATAATTGGGTATGCAGCATTCACTGCTCATCTTTTGACCTGTCAGGGCATTCTTGGGTGGCTCAGGATCCCATGCGAGTTGCAGGGCCTCGTCTTGGAGGGCACTCCTGCAAGTCTTGCTTTCTCTTCAAGCTTAGAGTTGCTCTCGTGCTGTTCTCTGCAGTCATTGCCAATAACCTTTGCCACAATCAAGATTCCCTTTCTTCTGAAGCAGTATCTCTTTTTTCCTCCCCCTTGAACTTGTTATTTTCTGTTTTAAAGGCTTGATTAACCTCTGGTATTATTGGTATTGGTCTGCAAATCTCCTTCTCTCTAAATCAACTAGAATAAACAGATTCTTGGATCTCAGTCAAAATCATTTTCCTTCCAGTAAATGGTTCTTAGATGTTAAGGATTTCTTTGTTTATGTGTAGCTATTTCCAGATACGGTGGGCAAAACGTGGGCAAACGATCTTTGTCAGTTCGTGGTTGACTTATTACATACTGAGGGCTGCAGTTTAAGGTAAAGGTCATAAAACCAGTCAGAATGTATCTACTGTGTATTGACACATCCCATAAAAGCTAATGACAGGTGAGTTGATTTTCATACCTATCAAAGTAGAAGCTTTATGAAAAGGAAGTGTCACAGTAGGTGAAATCAAGACAAGAGCAACCAGAATATTTGTAGGAAAAGGGGTATATAAGTGGTGTTGTATGAATAAAATTCATATGTATTTGTATGAAAAAATATGCATTATTTGAAAGGGGATGATTGAGAGATGCCTGAACTGTACACTGAAAGTACAGGAAGGGGAGTTACCAGTGCTGTAAACCTGCTCTTCTGCAAAACAGGGTGACTTGGAAGGGCACAGCTGATAGAGATGTCTCTAAAATCTCTTTGGTTTTTGTGCTCTTCTGAATCATGCTATGTTCCATTTGTGGCAAGTGCAATTATGAGACATGGGTGTATGGTATGATTATGAGCATATATATAGATGTAGTTTGAGGCAACGGAGGAAAATGTTCAATTAGACAAGCATGAAATTAGCAAATTATGGGCAAACAGTAAAGAAGATGGAGGAAGCTGCCCATGGAATGGAAGATCCTTTATTCCTCACAGTCTAATTTTTATGTTAGAGCCAAATCAGGTCCTCTTGATGGTAGCAGTACTGCTTTTTTGGGTTGGTGACAGAGAGAATTGGGAGGGCTTGGTAGAGTTTTATCAGATAATTGTATTGGTGAAGAAAGTCTAGAACTTATTATTATGAGTTGGGAGGATTCACGAAGTTTCAGGAGACGGTAAGGTCTCTCTCTGTCTCTCTCTGTCTCTGTTTCCCCTGTCCCAGCAAGTTTCCAGTCCTTCTAAAATTTTTATTTTATGATCAATACATCCATCATCTCAAGCAGTTGTCTACCTCCACTTGCCCCCCTGCCTTTTCCAGCACCCATCACTATTTTCTGATATGAATCTCCCAGGGTGATGGGAAGGGTCAGTAATTGGATCTAGGAAGTATGGGAAGTGGCTTTCTGCTCCTGTTAGTAGTGGCGTTGCTGCTGGGAAGAGAGCTGCCTCCTTGTGCCTTCAGTCCTTTGGCAGTAATGGACAAAGTCATGAAGTAGAGGCCAAAAACCAGTGAGGCCAGAACAGTCAGTCCATCTCTTCTCTGATACAGGCAAAAACAAGTTGTCTGCCACCCTAGCCTAGTGCCTACTTTGCCTGCTGCTGGAGCTGGCTTCTTACTAGGATAATTTTCTGTACTCACTTTCTGGTATCAAGGACACTAATCTAATGAGGCTGCAGAAGGAAACACAAAACTCATTGTAAAAAAAAAAAAAAAAGAAAATTTGAGAATTAAGAATGTAGCTCAGTTCAACTCTTTAAATCACTAGCAGGAATAAATCTTAAATAAATGAGAACGTAATTTCAGATTTTATGTAGGACATGCAGCTAGAAAAGGGTAACAAAGCTCTCATACTAAGAGTAGAATGAAGCAGAGATGAAAAATCAATGACTACCATCAGCCTGGGGAAACTGCTAGCAAGAGCTCCAAATCACGTGCTTGTCAGAGGCATTTTCTGTAGTTGGCTTTATAGTTTTGAACCAATAGATATATTTGTTAAGAGAAGCAGAACAGAAAAGTATTTATGCCTATTATTTTCATCTGTGAAGCTCAGTGTGTGAAGTTCAATGCTACTACTCGGTCAGAAGTTTCAAAAGCTTTGACAGTGAGAAGTAGAAAAGTGGTTATTCAGACTAATGCTTTAAAATGGAGTGCAAGCCAATGTGACCTTAGTGTGGAGATTAATGGAAGAGTAATTCAAGTAGAGACTTAATTCAGGATTCATCCACTATTCCAAAATACTGAATATTTTACTCAATGATTTTTATTAATATGCATTTAAGTTTTCCTTTGAGTCTCCAAATGCTTCCATGAGAGTAATGAGGGAATTAGGAAAGCTTTTCCTTCTCAGAGGAGAAGTCAGTCCAGTCAGAGTCCAAGAGAAGAGAATACACTTTTATTCTGGTATCTTAGCATTAAGAAATAGTTTGTGATTTCTTATTGCTTTTAACCCTGTCCGTTTTCTGTCTATTTGAAAAATAATCTTATGAGTTTATATTGAAGTGCTTCATACAATTGTATTCTTCCTTAACAATCTCAGTAAAGCTCTGCTTATAGGTATGTTACTGAGTATTTAATGGTCATTCTAAAATACAAATGCTATAAAACAATATAGTTCGACTGAGGTGAAGTCTTGCAGTTTTACAAAAGGATCAATTATACAGCTTCTCATGCAAAACCTATTAAAATTTTATTACTGCCTCTGAAATGTTTCTTTATTCCTTCCAACTGTTTCCTGCCTTTTAGCCCTGCAGAAAAGCCCTCCAGCATAGACTGTGACCTTTTCTGCTAGAGATCAGTAAGCCTTTAGAGGAACCCCTTCAGTTGTATGAAGCTTTGCGTAACTTTGCTGTAACACCGCAGGGGGTCATCTTGCAAAATCCAGTGCTAATTTCATTTTTCAAATATTACTGATGTTGCTTATTTTTTAGTCCTGTGGAGGCTGATGTCCACATATTTTCTTATCATTAATTTCATTCATTCTGATGTTTAATAATGTGGATCCACATCTTTTGGATATGTACAGTCATGCCTTAAAGATAAAACTAGATGATTGGCTTTTGGGAATATGTTATCTTTTAAGTATATTTAATACTAGAAGTGATATTCTATTGTCAGATATGTATGAAATGTAAAAAGATCATATCTTATATAACGAGAAAATTTTAATGCAACCAGCATATTCTTCATGTAAACAAGACAAATCAGATGATCATTTCTGCCTGCAGTGATATATAAACCTTATAAAAAGGTGTATTATGTATTAGAAGCATACAAAGAATGGATGATTAAATATCTGACCAGAGGGGGCAGGGAATCTCAGTCAAGACCTCACAAATAAAGTTAATACTGCTTGCTTTATTTTTATTCAGTACTCTACCATCATTAATTCCATACACTATCTGAAGGGTGGCAGTCAGTACTTGTGGATACATAATTAAGGATTATTTGGCAAAAATTTTATATAAGAGTTAAAAAAAGAAATAGCCTAAAGTTTTTAATTTAGAACTTCCTGAGATGACATGCTTGCTCATGGGGAAAAAAAATATATATTTTTTTAATATAATGTTTTGATAATATTCCCTAAGATGGAATTTCTGGAGACAAAAGAAGTAGACAGCATTAATAACCTGTGACAATAATGTTCCAAGCATAGGTTAGTTTTATTTCTTCAACACGATCCCTGCAGCTTTTTAATTTTTATTTTTAATTAAGAGAAACATAGAGATGATAATACCCGCAGCTGTCGTCTAACTTGTGTGCTTGCAAGACAGGTATACAGCATGTAAGGAAAAGGAAAGGCACACCTATATTTTGTTTCACCTGTTATTGATCTGTGTCTCATTCAGCTACACAAACGAGATTAATTTCAGTCAGTAAGAGTTCAGCTGTCCCATTACTCTTCATTAATCATTCCTTGTACTGTTCACATGTGGAGGAACCTATGCTATTTCTCAGGACTCCTTTACTCTTGCACCGGAGGAAACGCAGAATGTAAAAGTTGTGCCTGCCTCATATTGCTTCAAGTCTAAAGATAAGACTGGAGACTGAAGATAGGAAGAAACTAGGAACAGAGAAACACAAATAAATTGTTAGACAAGATTTACTAATCCGATAGGCAGTAGTCATAATGGTCTGTTGCTGGCAACCCACCTAACTCACACCTAAGGGTGTGTTTGTTTTTCAGGTGGTTTTTTGGGGGGGTGCCTGTTTGTTAAAATGAGTATCCTTGCACATGAGATTTTTAAAGAGGGATAATGAGCTTGCAGTTTTATAGTGCCTGATCTAACTGTGCCTAGCTTGTTTTCATACACTTTCTGTTGTATCTTCTGAGGACAAATTCTATTTAGGATTTAGCTTCTAAAACAGTTTCTTTTACTTTATGGGTTTCACCTATTCTTTTGGCTGTTACCTATGGAAGTTGTTTAATTACAGGTACGGGCAGTGAGGTGATCCAGAGGTGATCTTGCAGATGATCCCCAAGTGGAATTGTTCAGCATGCTATGGTGCAGAATCTCTTGGCATCCAAACTTATTTTCATTAAGGCATAGATATATTTTATGCATCATTTTAGGAAATTCACAGAAGTGATGCTGTATCTAAAAGAACCACTGAGCAGTGCTTCTGGTAAGGTTATTTCAAAGGCTAACACCTTAGAGACATAATTTATGTTATCCAGGTAAAGATGAAATAGGATATACAGTTGTTCCAGTAATCTCAGCATTTCTGAGCTGGCCTCTTCATGTTTCTACCTGAGGAATTCTCCTTTCTTTCTCTGTTTCTGGCACTGTTGTTGCTCTAGAAGCAGCTTTCATCAGCACAACTTTTCCAAGCAGGGGTACAGAGAGCAATGAGGTGCCAACTCTTTTCTGTGTTTTCTGCACTTGTCTCCTGTTTGAAACTTCACTGACATGAGAGTAGAATTTCTTGCTTCTAACTTTCAAATTATATGAAGTAGGAATGTACATTTGAACTTGTTCAAATTCACCTGCTTAATTCACCAGCTCAGATTAGACGTCTACAGAAGACACAAACAAATTGTACCCTAAACATATGATTTTCTTTCCACTGGTTGTAAATGGAATGCAGATGACTAACTCAGGTGCAATGTCTGTGTTGTAGGCATCTAAACTGGGTGAGATGAATCTCACCCATTACTAATTCAAAACATCTCCAATGTTTATTATTAAATTTTAATAACTGCTTTTGGCTGTAAAATGATCTTTGAACCCTTTTCCTCATGGTTAATCAGAAAAAAGAAAAAGGCGTTTTAAAGTGCTCTGCTCTGCATTTTGTTTTCTCCAGAGAAGGACTGAATTTCCTATTCATGTTAGTTCTTCCAAGTTCTCAGCTTTTCTGAAATAATTGCACTCCATGAGGCTCTGCTTCCCTGGAGTTTTGCTCCTGTGTCATAGTGCCCACAGGTTTTTACCATCTCCTTTTTTGCGTGATCTTACATGTAGGAAATTAAGGCACAAAAAGATTTGGATGCTAAATTTTAGGTATTTTGCATTATACATCATTAAATTTATTCATTACACATCTCTAGGTCAATACAGTTGTCTGTGGGTTTCTGTAAATCAGACTTATCCATATTGGAAACTTCATCTGAAAATAGCTAAGGTCAAACAGTTGATTTGTAAAGGCTGCTTTAAGTGACTTTTCCAGCATTACACAGAAACTTTGTGGCACAAGCAGTCCAGTTCAACGGGGAGGAATTTGACAGATTTACTCAGCGACTTATCTATTGATTTCCTACTGATTCTTGGACACTGGTACAATGCAAATTTTCTTTAAATCCTTACTCAACCTATAAGTCATACTTCACTGATGCATTGCTGCAGAACAGTAAGGAAGGTGTAAGGTTATCTCTGTGTGGCCTGAATTCTTTGTCAATCTGAAATGAAGTATCACCTAATAAAATTAAGAAATGTGGAGTTAAGATGCTGCAGGGCAATGTTTTAAATTGAAGCCGTACTTGTTTCCACTGAACTAAAAATACCTCATTTTAAAGATACAGGAAAGCAGTGAAGTAAAATGACTAAAAATGAGTTCACACATTTACATATATTTATTATATTTGTCTGTAATATTGACTTACTTATAAAATAATTATAATTTATGTCACAAGTGAATGTTGATGTGAAAAATATAGAAAACATGGCCAAGGTGACCAGTATTTTTAAATAAATGTTTTGGAATTTTAGGAAAGTCAATGGGATAAAGATTATGACAGGAAACAAAGCATGTCTGCTTTCATAAAATAGGTTTGCCTGAGTTGTATAATGATTGTTATTATTTGTTCCAAGATTCATCCTTATATCTTCAATAGATAAATTCCATCATGACTTTCATTTTGTCATATTTTAGAAAGTCATTCTTCTTTGCATTGTCCTGGTTGGGGCAATTCACAAAGTAGGGATTGAAGAAATTACCTTTTAAAAATTAGATGCTGCGAACAGATACCATGTATGCCTGTCTAGTATCCAGCTGTGAAGAGGAAAAAGAAAATTGCCAGCAGGAAATTATCTGATGTTTTCTTGGCTTTACAAAGAAAAAGATGAAGAAGAAAAATACACACTCATTGCAGCCTGTGTTCTGGATTAATGATGGAAGAGTTTCACAAAAGGGATATGGATTCAGCTGAGAATTTTAATGACAATTTTATACAGTTATTCTTGACGTCTGATCAATTGCTTGCTCCTTTAGAGAAAGGAAATAATAGCTAATCAGCCTAAGTATAAAGAGCCATATGATATCCCCAAGAAAAAGATATGGAATTTCTAAAATAAATAAGTTTCTATGCTATGTTCTGTCATTGATTGCTATTTTATATTGTCTAAGAGATTTTCCCCCTCTCTTATTACAAAGAAATATTCATCTTCTACAGGCTTTAATATTAAAAGATAATTGAAACTTGACTGGATATTAACCTGAATAATCTGATCTAATTGGCCTTGTTTTGAGCAAGGGTTGAACTAGATGACCTCCAGAAGTTCCTTCCAACCTAAATTTTGCTATGATTCTACAGTTAACCCCCAAAATATTTTCTATATCCTATCTACATAAGAGATTTGTGAAAAACACTGTTGTGAGAAGGGAATATTTACAGATCTAGGCAACAAGTGTAGCATTGTGGAATGGAATAATTGGGGTGAGAGTAGGAAGGAGATAAGTTGGTTGTAATCACTACTCTGTTTGGGTAGTGAGCAATAAAGATAATCCTTCTTCTGGCAGAGCATGTTATTTTTTTATTTTCTTCTCCGTAGTCTTTTTGATTGTTCTGGCTAATTCCTGGTGTTCCTCACTTTGCTTCTATGTTCTGGGCATGTTAATAAAGTGACTGAAGGCAATCAGAATTTCTGCCCCAGTGTGGTGGTTGCGCTTCTGAAGACTGGTGCTTTCGTACACTGTGTTCTGCTGCAGGACTTAGGCCTCAAACAGGAAGCTGGTAAGATGAGGCTTTTGTGATTAGTAGGTTCTCTGTTCAGAGTTTGAAGTCCCCGGTACATTAACCCTCCTCAGATAGGGTCGTTTCTGGACAGTGTGTAATTCCCTGAAATATTTCTTTTTTGATACAATAATAAATGTTGTGTCCTGTTTTTCTAATTGACAGATTACTTTGTCTTCCAACTGCTTTGTCCCAAACTATTTCACAACTTCCTGGTACAGGAGCTGCTTTAGAATGACCATCTACTCTTACAGTGTGTATTGTCATTACACGTTTCTTGTAAGACTGGTATTAGTTTTACGTTTAATTTTACAGTGCATTTTGGAAACCTTGGGGCCTTAAAGATGCATGTCCCACTGTTAACTCTTTCACTATAGTAATCAAGGCTTAGAGAAGACTGTTTATCTACTGCTTAATGTACATGATATATCTGTTTCCATCTTCATTCCCACCTGATCCACTGCAAATGTGGCTAATATTTTGCAGATAGATGTAAGCTTTCTCTAACATTGTACTAAAGTATCTAAACGTGTGATACAGCTTTGAACTGGAAGACATTCAGCTATGAATAGTGGTGTTAGCCAAAGCCAATTAAATCCTGCTTAGAAGAAAAATGTCTTGAATCAAGCTAACTGTCATACTAATTTAGCTATATGGTGTCTGGCTGGGTCAAAGTGGAGGCAGAAGCAGCTTACATCTGCCTGCAAAGTATCATGTAGATACAGCCAGATGGTTGGAAGTCTGTCAAAAACGTTGGGGAGGGAAGGATTACCTCAAATTTTACCTTTGGCAGAATGGATTTGAAGTTTTTCGTTCAAAGCATTCTTCACCTGCCTTGCTTTTTGGTAAATGAACTGTTGAAACTTAATTGTTTATGAGCAACAGTTGATGTGAAAAACATTCCTTTAGCTTTCTCTTTGTTTTGACATGATCCGACTGTCCCATGTTACATTTTCAAAATATACTGTTCTTAAATCTTGGTTGGAAGTGACTTTTCAAAAATTTGCTTAGATTTGTTGTAAACAAAACAATAAGATTATATTGGACATAATTTCTAAACATATGATCAGATGTAGTGTTTGGATCAGAGGAAATTTTATGTTTTTATTCAGTTTTGGTTTGTTGTTTTGAGTGAAGAGAAAGGTTGAGGAAAAGGGGTAAAAAGAAGGAAGTTTTTTTCTTTTGAGCCATCAGGTTAAGAACAGTTTGTGAATCTCAAATTGTGACACCCAAAAAACTATAGTTCACCACACTGAGTGGACTCTTCTTTGCTGTCACTGTGTTATTATGTGCATGAATCCTCAGAGGTAGATGTCAGGACATCCAGTCCTGTAAGAATACAAAATAGTCTACTGATCACATAAAGAAAGAAAATTTATAGATCATGAAATTTTTAAATAACCTCTTTGCATATAAAGTGTGAATCCACAGATTAATGTGTCTATTTAAAAGTAATACCAGCAGACTGAGAGTAGGAGGACAACAGAAACAGAGGCAGAGTAATGTGGACAGCTGATGAGAACAGTAGGAGTCAGAAAGAGAAGTAAAAGTAATTTCAGAATAAAAGAGAAGTGGTATAATAGATGGAACACTGAAGTTTTCTGATTTGATTGCTGGCTCTTCCCCTGATAGACTATGCAGGTTCAGATAGGTCATTCCATTTGTGATCTGTTTATGTTTTCCCACATCTTTAGAATGAGGTGACAACATCTTTCTGCTTCATAAAAGCACTGTCAGTTCACCAAAACTGGTAAAACATTTTGAAAATTTCAAGTGCCACACATACAAAATAACATGAAAAAAATAGATGCTGCAGCTTTAAAGGCGTTGAGATGGATTCATAATTTTCTTTCTCAAGTTTAGAAGCTCAGTGAGTATGTATATAGAAACTTTGAGAGCATAATGTGTCATGTGTCCCTCACCAGCCACTAACTGGGTTTGAAAGTCGGTGGGAGACAGGAGTCTCTCATGGATTCTTCACACAATACACAGCAATGGTTCCCAGCTCCTGTCAGTCTTGCATACGCTTGAAAATCTTCTCCCTGACTTGTCTTGGGTTCCTGCAATGTAGGAAGCTGATTCTTGCCTCAAGAAATGTGAGATGGGAAAGGAAGACTAAGTAATAACTTATTCATACACTTTTATGCTTGTAATGAAAATACTTGTCATAATAGCCTTATGTAAATAGTGTTGGAGTGCACTGTTTTCATTTTTCAGTGTAAAAAGACTAAATGACTGTTTTTACTTAGTTGCTTATTATGCATTGAGCCTCTCTTTGGTATTCCTTTCTGTTATTCATTTGAGACATTTTTGCTTTGAAGAAAAATAATGCACAGTTTTGTCATTTTACTTTTTTATAATTTATTTTTTCAGATATTTATAATGTTGTATGTTTAAAAAGAAATACATGAGTACGCCTAGTGGGCATAGTTCTATGAGAAATGGTTAGTGATTTCAAGCTTTGTTAATTACCTTATTTAAAACACAATAATTATTTTTTATGAAAAGCAAACCCTGAAAAATCCCAAATGATCAGATTCCTGAATGAAAAAAAATCCAAATGATCAGAATATATATCAAATATAGCACAAGATAGCTATTGTAAAGGAGCTTTACAATATACCACACCCATCAAAACAGTGTTTCCTTGCTGTAGCCCAAATAAGAGTCAGATTCAGAGCTGTCAGTTCTTCAGAATACAGTTCCAAGAAGAGAATGTCAATGTTTTCATAGAATCACAGAATCACAGAATCGCTGAGGTTGGAAGGGACCTCTGGAGATCATCTAGTCCAACACCCCTGCTCAAGCAGGGTCACCTAGAGCACGTTGCACAGGATCGCGTCCAGGCGGGTTTTGAATATCTCCAGAGAAGGAGACTCCACAACCTCTCTGGGCAACCTGTTCCAGTGCTCTGTCACCCTCACAGTGAAGAAGTATTT